>NC_048306.1:15889642-16174301 GCF_013100865.1 Trachemys scripta elegans
CCCACTGAATGTTAGTAAGGGGGCAACAGTCCCCTTACATTAGCTTCAGTCACCAGTTTTATATTAAGTTGAGCTGTACTCACTGTGTCCTGCCAACTGCAATAGCTGCCTCGGAAAGAGCTTTCTAGCAATGTAGCCATTTCCCCCTTCAGCTAACTGAGGGGAACTCACCCAAACCCAGCGTCAGTACCACTAACTAAAGCCAAACAATGCTCCTAACATGCAATTTAGAAAAGAATTTTGGAAATCCAGACCTGTCTTTAGAACATTTCCATAGAGAGCTCTGATTAAATCTTCATTGGAGGTTTGAAGTAAGAGTAAGCCAGATACTGATGTCCCCTACTTTGGTTTTATGTCAGCATAACTCCAATGACTTCAGCAGAGCTGTCACCAATTTGCAGCTGCATGGGATGAGTATCAGGCTCAGTGTTCCACACACACCCCACTTCTCTGTGAGAAGACATAACCTTCACACAACACCAATATTCAGCCTCACTAGCCTGGCTCATATGCAGATTTATATATCCTAATCCATCAGGCTGATTTTAATTAATCCTAATTGTCCTATTAGGGTTTCCAGCTAACAACAACAGAGCAGAAAGGAATCCCCAAACAGCCTAATAGACTTAATCAGCTCCTTAATAATTTTTCTTCAGACCTAACCTCTAGTTCATTTTAATAAGTATAGCGAAGCAGAATTTAAAGCTAACTCCTGGATACTGGAAGTCAGATTTCCCCCAATGCAATTAAGACCATTACTGGCAATAGATGTGGCAGGAGCCATAAACATGAAAAAATTGTGGTACAAAGGTGTGATTGATTTTCCTTTGGGCATGTAAAGGCAGTGAAATGAGTTTGAAGAGCCCCAGTTTTCTTTTTCCATAAGGGAATACCCTTGTTTCCTCTGGCTACAGTTGCATCAGTGGGTAAAATTCCCTTAATGTACAATGAGGCAATACTGTAAATATTAATAATCACATTTATTATACAAACTGTAAATGAAAACACACCCTGCTTGTACTAATCGACAATAAGCCAGCACATAATTTTTGATGAGAACTGTTAGGAGAGGTTTGGTTTCCAGCAGAACAGCCACTAACTGTGCACAAGGGTTTTCAAGTGGAAAAAAAAAAAAGAAAAACAATAGACATGAATGTTCTTTGGTTCTTATAGTGATTTGTTGTCTATTTGGTATGAACAGAAGTCTCATGTTTTTCAAGTGTGTGTGTGTGTGTGTGTGTGTGTGTGTGCGTGTGCATGTGATGTTAAGTGAAGTCAGTTTCGAAGAAATCTGGTCAAGCAGTACATTCATCATTTATTTTCTCCTGTTATTGTTGTGTCTGCATCAGGCTGAGCGTGTGTGTCATTTACAAATACATACAGTTCATAGGTTCCTGTCCTAAGGAGTCTGTAATCTAAGGGCCAGGCTTTTAAAAGTATTTAGGTGCCTAAAGATGCCTATGGGAGCCAAGTAGGATTTTCAAAAACATTGACGTCAGTGGAAGGTAGGTGCCTAGGCACCCACTAGGAACCTATCTGCATTTTTGGGCACGTAAATACCTTAAAAATTTGGCCATGCTTTTGCAGTATGATCCATGCAAGTCAGCTCCTATATCCTTCCATAGTTCCACTGAGGGTAGTGAAAGTCCATACTGGCACAGGGTTAGCATGCAGAAATCTAAATGGAGGATCTCGGCCAAAATTAAACATAACACAAACAAACAAACAAAGGTATCACAAACAAATAGTAAGGAAGGGATTATAGAAGTACAAGGGCTTTGCACCTGATCCCACTAGCCATTTATTTTTAAAACTAGTCATTATTCCCATAAGTACTCCTCTTGTCTATACACAGGAAGATCACAGGTGCAGGCCATATGGCTGTGAAAGATCAGTTGAAAGATCAATGTGTAATATTTTGGGAGGGGGCTTCCAATTTACTTTTAAAATGAGAGGAGGACAGAAAAGAACAAATGCAGGTTGTTATTGGCAATGCTATTGACTTTCATTCTAGAAGACATGGAAATCGAATGTGACCCATTTCTGGAACTGTGAGTGATTTCTTCCATAGGGGTTGCTCAAACTGCCCCCTGGAAAGTATAGTGAGGATCTGGATAGAGATTAAATGCATCCCGGGGAAGCGGAATATTCACTAAAATCAAGTCATCCCAAGTTCCAACCTGTAGCCACCTAGCTAATCTTCCCTGTTCCTTTCTCTTTAAAAACAAGAACAGTGGCTCAAGGAAGTAGTCAGGCAGACACCGTAGTATTGTGAACTCCAGATAGAATAGTTAGGCAGCTTACTTGGCCCTTCTGGATCTCTTACTGTCAGAGCCAATAATTCTGTCTGCCTCTGGGAGCTGTGGGTATCCATGCAACTGGTATCACGTGAAATCTCTGGGTGTCCTGAGCTCATATAAACAGCTTCCTCCTTTAACTGGGAATCCTAGGATTATGGAAAATGAAGTGATTCAGGACCCTTATTCCATGGCATTGAGTCACCCAGGATATTACCAGAGGTGTACAATTTACAGCAGGCATGTACAAGGGGAGAAGCCTAGAACACGAGAAGGAGACCCGAGTCACCAGGAGTGCAGGTGACAGTTATGTTTTAAATAATTCAATGACAATTAGATGTAGGAAATCTGGAGGAAGTCAAGGGGTCTTCTGGGACCCCAGAAATATAAACAACAGCCAAGATACATGATGCACTTACATTGGCTTTCATCTCTGAGCTTAATGAGGTATAATGTTCAGTAACTACAGGTAGTGAACAGGAGACATTGATAGAAAGAAAGAAAGATTGAAGGGAATCTCAAGAAATTAAATTCCACTAATTTATACAGGGAAGAACATATTCATACAAGAGCACTATAGGAGCTAAAAAAATTCATTTTAATATTATTAGAGACAATTTTTATACCAGAGGATTGAAAGTTGATTCCAGGAATCTTAGACTAGTTAAGCAAATAACTGAGAACATCATTAAAGATTAATGTCATTAAGCACCTAGATGAGTAATAGACAGGAAGCTTCTGTGAAGTGGAACAGGACAGAGTTGGATTTGGGATATTTCTATTTAGCTTTAGTTTAAGATTATTTGGGGCTGTCTGGAAGTTTTCATGTCAGGTGACCTACCCTTGCTTAAAAATTGTTTGCTTACAGAGCATGGTTTTTTTTAATAAATATTACATGAATTGTACCTACATAACCATCATAAATCTGCCAAGTTATATGTTTCCTCCAAACAGCAGAATGGCTCCCAGAGTAAACAACATTTTGCCATTGAATTGTTTTGATTGTTTTGCAGGGGGGCGGAAATCCTTTGTGGTCTCAATTAAATACTATATTTTCCCTCCTCCTTAATTAAACTTTAGAAAAAAATGTTTAGTTAAGTATTTACATGAATTACTTAAGTCTTTTGAGGAATATTTCTTTGGGGTATAATAATATGTCCAAATAAAATATATATAACACCAATGTGTATTTTGTTGCTGGGATACCTAGTTTAGTATGTGGATCCAACCTAGTTATCTGATGTTGAACATTACAGCCTTAGGCACCCAGCTCAGTTCTGCTCCCAATATTACAGTACTACAGATAATCCTCCTATTACATACCCTGTGATACAATGCATGCTATTTTTCTAAATATTCTTGGATGTAATCTATCATGGAACAATCCTGCAAATTATTAGCTAATGCTCTGGCCTTCCAACCCCAAGAAGATTGTGCTTCAGCTAAAGAGAAAGGGTGAAATCCTGGACCCATTCAATCAATAGAAAACTCCCATCAGGAGAGCCAGAATTAAACCAGAACTGTTTATGTAATCTATCACCCAGGCACTTAAATCATACTCTTCACAATGGTTATGGAGACACTTATATTTGAGGTCACTGTTGAAACTTCTGTAAGTGCTCTGTCAGTTCTCCATTCAGTAAAGGTCAAGTGGTTAGATGACTATCATTAACCTTAGTCTCTTGACTATGTAAAGGTTATAAAAATATAAAGCTTCATGACGTGAACCATGTAAGATTTTTTTCCCTTATAAATACCTTGCAGCATTATATTTCTAAATGTCCCTTGAACTATACAGAAATAGTTGTGCATCATACACTTATCCTAAAAATAAACGGAAAGCATGTCTATATCTTTCTCCTCATCCCTCCAGTACTGGTCACTTCACCCTCTGATCAGGTAAGTACATTTCTAGAGAGCATATTGTCTCCTTTTATACCAGAATGAGTCAACTGGAACTAACAAAAACTGCTAATCTGGCCCCATACCTGGAAATGGTGATTTGATTCATAATGAATCTGTTTTACCCTGCCTACAGCCAAATAGGAACAGTGGGATCTGGATTTATGAAAGGGCAGAATGTGATAGAAATGCTGTTGTCCTTCTGGTGTGCTTCAGAGATCCACCAACGTGTTTAGTTTAAGCACTTTTTACTCTCAAAGATCCACTTACAGCCTTCTATTATCTTAATTTGTTTTTTTTTTAATACATATTTCCAAGTTGGCATAAAGCCACAATTTATTTGTCTCTAAAAGGCAGTCAGGGTGGCATGACACATGCGCTTTTCATACACACTCACTGCCTGTGAAAACGAACTGCTTTTGGAGATGAAAACAGTTGATTTATACCCCCATCCGATCCAAAAAAAAGTTTTTAAATCAGCATTCACAAAACCCAAGATGATGGCTTTCCAAACCATACATTCTCACACTTCTGTTTCTAATCAACACTTATTTAGACATTAATAGCTCAATGAAATTTGAGGTCACTGTTGAAACTTCTGTAAGTGCTCTGTCAGTTCTCCATTCAGTAAAGGTCAAGTGGTTAGATGACTATCATTAACCTTAGTCTCTTGACTATGTAAAGGTTATAAAAATATAAAGCTTCATGACGTGAACCATGTAAGATTTTTTTCCCTTATAAATACCTTGCAGCATTATATTTCTAAATGTCCCTTGAACTATACAGAAATAGTTGTGCATCATACAATAGGGCAATCTGGGTTTGTATGATTTTGAGACAAGTAAGTGCTTTTCCATAAATGCTGGCATTTACTGAAATCCCAGCAAGCAAAGAAAAGAAAATCTTAGCTAAAATAGCGATGATCCTAACTCTAAAACGTATGGCTTTATCCATTTATCCAGACTCTAAAAAGTATGGCTTTCATTATTAGGTTACAATAGATCAAGATTTATGTTCACACTAATGTTGCCCTCATTTCCATTTATATTAAACTGGTATTTGTTTTTTAAAGGAGGCACATGAATGAACAGAAACTTGCCCAATCTCTGTTTGTTCAGCTTGTAACATGCACAATAGCAAATTCAATCTTGTTAAGAGGCTTATTCTTCCTTTGTAGAACTTACTTGAATTGCACGAAAGTTTGAATCTGCATAGGTTATGGGTTTATGTGGAAGAAAGAATCAAGTTTAAAAAAAGGGGAGTTTTTAGTTTGCACTAATATATTGCCTGTAACTGGCAGATTTCAACTATCCCTTGCCAATTCCATTACAGAGCTGGGACAATTGCCTTCATTTTGACAATGGCAAGTGCAAGTTCCTTTGACAAACACTACCTGAATAACAATGAAATCACACCTTTCTCATAAGTCACAAGAGCAATTTGTCTCCCAAACAGCTTCCTGTCCAATGGACATAGAAGGAACCAAGAGTCAGGACATTTGGTGTGAAATCCTGGCCCCAGTGAATTAATGGCAAAGCTCACATTGACTTTAATGGCTCTGCCGCTGATCTACTGTATATTGTTTGGGCAAGTTACTTAATCTCTCTGTTCCTTAGTTTCCCTGATTATAAAATTAGGATAACAACACATCTATCTCACAAGGATGTTGTGAGGCCTAATTCATTCAGGTCCTTATTCAGGAAGGTTCTTAACCATGAGCCTTCTATAAAATTATTCATGAAGATAGGCATCTGATTCTGTGCCTTGTGGAAATAGGTCTAATGCTTGTAAAGTGATTTGGCATTCTTGAATGAAGAGGCTACAGAAATGCAAGATACTGTGTTTATTATTTATTGTGTTTTCCCTATACACAGAGCAAAATGTATCGCAGTATTGCTGTTTAATTTAGATTAAGGCTAATAGAGGAATGCAGTTTATGTGGCTAAGCAGATGGCGATATTGTTATTGTTTGTGAGTAGCAAATGCCACTTTCCCAGTTCTTCGCACAAAAATATTTGCATAAAAATACTCTTCAAACCTCTGGTCATATACTTTAAATTTGTCCTTCTTTTTGCTTATTTTTGGCGGGGGTATGTGTTTTTTTTTATTTTAAGCAAGAAATGTCTTAACTTTCCCCAAATTCTTAGAATTCCTTCCTCAGAGACAAATTTATTTCTGTCTCCACCACCACAAACTGAAGGAGCAAAACATGTATTTTTTAGGCTCTAGATGGCTTATTTCAGATTGAATAAAGAGAGAAAAGAGCAAATATAGACTTTCTGTGACAAGGAGGACAGTAACTCACTGTAACATTCTGCATTGGAAAGACAAAACACAAAATGCTACTTCTTTAACCGACAGGAAAAGCTCCTCTACATTTAAAGGTACACTTAACAAAATGACAAGCAAAATTTTCAAATGTGCTTAAGGGACAGATTTTTAAAAGGTATTTTAGGTGTTGCTCCATCCAGCGTTGTAAGCCTAGTGATTTAGATGGCTTTGTTCCATTTTCAACCATGACTTATGCTTGTAGAAATAAATTTTGAAAATGTATCACATAATTACATAGCCACATTACTTATTATTAAATGTACCAATGAGGGGAATCTTGTTTCATTAAACCCAATAAACTGGCTAACTTGAGAAAGTCAATTTACCAATTTCCCTCATGCCATTAATCATTATAGAAAGTTGGGGGAAACAGCACAATCCCCCCCCCCCTGCAATTTATATGTATTTAAAAAAACCCTATTATTCTGGAGTAATGCAGATAAGAAATGACTTGACTGCCAAAAACTAATACAGCAGCATACTTCTTGACGAACACACAAACAAAATTACCATCCTGACCCTCTGTATGCTTATAAGACACTTCTTAATTATGATTGGTTTTCTATCACTGAAGAGGATATGTGTTATCTATGAATGAAGGTTATATAATTTTCAGTTGAATGACATACTCATTCTATAATAAAATAGGAGCATGCCCGTTCATCCGAACAAAAACTGGAGTTATCTAATGTTAAAACCGCAGTAAATACCTAAATGCTTTCTGCTCACAAGTGCCTCATTCAGAATTGGATTGATATCTTGTTAATTCCATAAGAAAGATAAAGAATATTCTAAATGTTTCACTCAGAGAATTTTATGAAGGTTCAGAGGTCAATGAAATATAGAAAGTGGTCTTTTTATGCTAGAAATTTGGCATTTTCAAACTCATTTATATGAAAACAAAAATCTAAAATAAGATATGAATAGTCATAATTATAAATAAAGAAAGATGTTTCCTTGACCATTAGAAAATGGTTACTTATCTGATAATAACTATGGTTCTTTGAGAAGTTCTGCACATGTGGATCCCACTTATGCCTCAGCACAGGAGTTTGGAACATTTTCACTAGCAGCATCCAACAGGGGTTGATGCATATGTCCTACATACTCTCACCCCACCCTCCAAGGCACAAAGGGCACAGCGATCCCAAATGCCACTCATTTTCTTTGCACCCAGAACCCTCATTTATAACATACCAAGCTGTGGGGATGGAGGGTGGTTGATGGGACTCACATATGCAGAACATCTTGAAGAACTACAGCTAGTATCAGGTAAATGACCATTCTTTCTTCTGTGAGTTACTGAACACGTGGAGCCCACTTACAGTGATTAGCTAGCAATCATCTTTAAAGAGATGGAAGCTAGAAGTTATCTGAAAACAGTGTCAGATCTTGATGCAGCAGCTAACAAATAACATTTCATAAATGTATGCGCTGAGGACCAGGTAGCTGCTCTACACATTTCCAATATTGCAACCTGGGTGAAGCATGCTATTGGTGCACCTTACTGTCTGGTGGAGTGAGTTTGGATGTTGACAGAGGACTGTGCTTATTAATATCATAAGCAGTTCTAATATGATCTGATGTCCATTTAGAAAATCTTTGTGATGAAATAGCCATCCCTTTTGATTTATTACCATAAGCAATGAACAATCCTGAAGTTTTATGAAAAGATTTAGCTCTATCTAGGTAATATAACAGTGACTTTCTCTCATCTAAAGTAAGTAATTTAGATTCAGCAGGTGAAGAATGAGGTTTTTGAAAAAACTGATAAATGGATGAATTGATTGATAAGAATTTTTCACAGTGCTTTAGAAATAATAAAAAAAAATGTATGTGGTATAAGGTACTCTAGCCAGGTGAAAAACTGCACATGGAGGGTTTATAATTCACTTATTCAATCAGCTTAGGTAATTGCTATCAGCAATGCTATCTTCACTGATGGCAGATGAACTGAATAATTTGATAAAGGTTCAAAAGTTGGGGGGAAGGGCAGCCTAAGTGAAGAAAGCTCTGACTTTAAGTCCCGTGTTGGAAGAACCACTCTCACAGGAGAAGAAACGTGGACAAACCCTTTCATTAATGCATTAACTGATTGATAACAGAAAAATTGTACCTCCCTCTACTGGAGGATGGATTGCAGATATCACTACCAAATTGACTTTGATTGAAGAAATAGGCAGTCCCAAGTGTTTTAAAGATAAGAGGTAAGTATATTATTGGGATAGAACACTGACATGGAGTTAATCTTTAGACTTTTCCCATAAAGAAAAATGTTTCCATTTGACAGTGTACATAGTCCTAGCGGAATATATTCTACTCTGAAGAATACTCTGCACCTCTGAAGAACATTCTGTCTATTGGGAACATCCAGATATCATCCAGACCAAGAGATGTAGACAGGCTGGGTTTGAGAGGAGAATCAGACATAGACTCTGTGATAAAATGTCTTCTGCACTGGGAGCTTGATAAATTGATGATTTGACAGTAGCCTTAGATCTGAGAACCAAAACTGGTGAAGCCAAGACGAAGCCACCAGCATAACTTGAAACTTTGCTTACCTTATTTTCCATAACACTCTTGGAATCAGTGGAAATGGAGGGAAAGAACACATTGAATCGTGTGACCAAAAAATCATGCATGCATTTGCTAGAGATCCTGGTCTCTTTCCTACTTGTGAGCAAAGTATCTGACATTTCCTGTACTGAACCGATACAAATAAGTCGAACTGGGGAAATACTTACTCTTGGAAAATTTGCTTTAGTGCTGAATTTTTTAATTCCCATTCATGGGATGAGTACATTTTCCTGCTTAGTGAATCCGCTAAACCACTTTTCTCTCCTGGGAGGTGAAGAGCTGTCAGATTGACGTGTCTAAATGCACCATTCCCAAAGCTTTATGGCTTCTTGGGAAAGAAGGACTGATCTCATGCCAGCCTGTCTGTTTATGTAATGTGGGCTATGGAATTATCTGTGAGAATTTAGATTGAAGAATTCTTTATGACAGATAGAAATGCTTTGCAAAGCTAATCTCACTGCCTAGTACTAGTGCTAGTACACTGATCTGGATCATGGATTCTAGATAAGACTAGAGGCCATGAGTCTATACAGCCCATCTTGGATGTATCTGTTATCAAAATTTTGGATGCAAAATTCACCTCCATCAAATAGAACCCATATACTGCGGGAGAACTTTTCCCTGAAATATCAAGGCCATGAGGGCCTATACAATCAAAGTTGTGGACCATATGGGAAAGGAACATCTGGCCAGTTTGGAGGGAACCAAGGATTGTAGCGAGATTAACATCTTCAGGTCTCTTGGGAGGCTCTTTTCTAATTGCCTCTCTAGACAGTTTTCTTTTTGGTAGAGGATTCCTATCAGAGTCTGCAGAGAAGTCAGAGTCTTTGGATAAAGAAACCACTAACATGGAAGCCCTGATAGGAAATTGAAGGATTTGAGTGGGACTTAAATCCTTAATTATATTGACGTGCTGGTTCAAAGAAATTTTCATTAGAAGTGCCCTCACTTCTTTTCGAGGAGGAGGATCTGTCCAGTACTGAGATTGGGGAAACCTCTGGGATTGGTGATTCAGGTTCTGGGGTGACCCTGAAGTCTGAAGACATGAAAAAAGCTTTAGGAGCTGTAAAATTAATTGTAAAAGGTCCCTGCAGTGAGGATGCTGTAGATGCCTGTCTCTGCTTTGAAGTTTCCTCCAATGCTGAAGCTGTTGGTTCAGAGCAGGCTTTGATCAAAGCTGTCAATGCTGACACGGTATGTGCTGAAGACTTCCTGAGCGCACTCATGCTGAGAGGCACAGTGCTGTTGAAGCCAGTGCCAAAGAGGAGGAAAGCAGATGCTCTCTTTGAGCTCTTCTTTCCTTGAGATCTTTTAGATGAGGAAGAGGAGGAAGGTTTCTGTGCCAGTTTACAGCAATGGTGCAGTATTTCCCATGCAATATGCAGCATGTGCTACCTCTGCTAGACACCACTAGTGAAAATGTTCCCAGCTCCTGCATTGGGCACATGGACACCATATGCAGTATCTCCAAGAATGTATGTTATAGACAAATCAGCAGAATGAAAACTTTAGATCTCTCCTTCTCAAACATGTTAAAATGTAAATGCTAAAGGAATTTGAATTCACTATACATAATATCAAATGTATGGCACAAGTCATGTAAGTCATCTGTGTCTTTCTAATTCTTTTCCATATTACACAAATAAATAATTAAAATAAAAAAAATGCTGATTTCATTGGATACGACAGCTAATCTATATTTGGTATATATCAGCTCTTAGTTGGACAACCAAATATCAGGAAAAATAGTGTCTAACTGAAGGTCTAACAATACCAAGAAACATAAATGTATATTAAAATGGGTCTTTAGAATGTTAGTTTTGTTGTCCATCCCTGTTACTGATGGGTGTTCCTTAACTTTGGCTTGTTTATGTCAATGAATCAGGGTTTTATTGTTGTAACTTTGAAGAAGGGAGCAGTGTTGTTCCCAAATCTTTGGGAATAGGTGGTGATAAGGCACAAATGGGTTTGAAGGGGGAAAAAGGAAATGGTCTTTTTTGGATACATCTATGAAGCACCTCCTTAGTGGAACTCATTTCCTTGAAAGAAAATTTGGCTTGAAGATTAGAGAGAAGGGGGCTATAACCTCATTAGTTGGGCATGGGTTTTGGGACTGCAGGGCATCCATAGTTAGTTTATACTGTGATTACAAAGACTATTTAGGAGGTGCCAGGTTCATTGATTTTGCATGGATTCAATTAAGTTACAGCTAGAGGCCATTAAACCCAGACACTCATCTGTGAGTTTTCTTGGCTCCATCAAAAGCAACATTGGCAACTAGGGTTTCAGTGACTGGTCAACATCCAGAGTTTGAAAATTTGAGCAACAAAGCACTGACCTTGTGCCTTAAGACTGCCACAGATGGATAGATAGCACATAAAAATTAGAGATGAAAAGGAACTATTAAGTCATCTTTTCTATTCCCCTGTTGATGTGGATTGCTCCCTAATCACATGATGAAGTCTTCAAAATGTCCTTAATTTTCATGACCCAATAGAGCACACTGTTACAAAACATCCATCCTACTATTTAGCTGAAATTTAACTTTGCTCATTTTAATCTGGGTAAGGCTAGTTAACAATAGAGCATGTTAAAAAAATTCACTGAAACTCTTGTGTTGAAAAATGCCATTTCATCATAACTGATTCTGCCTGATTTGGAACAGGGACTTTTGAACTTTGGTCTCCAACATTCTAGGGGACTCTAGCCACCAAGCTATAGAGTCAGTCTCTCTCTCTATCTCTCTCTCTCTGGCCAAATGATTATTTATTTACACAAAGGAAAACAGCTTCAACCGGAGAGATTGATTTAGAAAGGGAGAGTGAGATTTACTCTCTAGCCTGGGGATTAGGACTTGGTGGTTAGGACATAGGATGTGGGATAACCAGATTATTATTATTATCATCATGGCAGTGAGGGGCCCAAGTCATAGCCCAGGGCCCTATTATGCTAGGTGGTGTACAAAAAGCCTTTGCCCCAAGGGGCTTACACTCCAAGTCCCTGCTCAGTATCTGTCATGGGTGGCCAGACCTAGTAGTCAAAGCCAGAGTCCACAGGCAAGAGACAAGAGTCAAGAGTTGACTAGGTCAGGATACCAGGAGATCAGAAGCAGGAGACAAACTGGAGATCAGAATCATGAGTCAGATGCCAGAAAATCAAGCTGAGGGAGCAGGAAGCACACAGTCAGGAGCATGGGGGAGACCAGTTGTTCAGACAACTTCCTTTTCCTGCTGCTGGTTTAAGGAGGGCCAGCAGGCCAATCAGCTGCTCTGGGACTCCACCAATTAGATCTCAGGGGCACAGTCTCATACCAGGCATGGGGTTTTGTGGATCCCAGATAAGCAGTTGTCAGTAGGCTGCCAGGTGGAGAGTGGCTGCTCCCATGAACCCTGCAGACTTGGGTTCTGAGATCCATGGGTCATGACAGACAAATACTTGAACATGAAGCTCCCATATCCCAAGGGAGTGAGTGCCCTAAACACCAGTTCTTGACAAATTTGTTCTCTTTTTTGTTTTTCAATAAAAAAAATTGGAATGGTATAGTTTTCACAAAAAGGAATTGTTGTTTTCCAGTCAGCCCTATTAACAACTTAGTTCACAATAACATGGACTGCTTCAGATAATTCATCTCCCTAGTTCCCCAGCTAGTTTTGAAGAAAGGACTCTGGTAGCCATCTAATACTCATCATTTATTTTTACTACTTTTGTATATTGTATAAAATAACTTAGGTAGTACCTACATCATATAGGTGACCAGACTTGATATTTTAATGTGCTCCCATATCTAACTGTTGCTGAATTTTTATTTTATATTATCACCATGCACTCATAACTATTTCCAAAACAGAAATATACTGTAGTAGTGTTGATGATCAATTGTAAAGAATTCACTACATATCTAAGAGTCTTAAAGACCTGTAATTACAAAAATTCCTAATGGATGGAAGGTTGCAAATGAAGACTGTAATAAAAAGCAATTGAATTATTAACTACATGGTTTTCCTGTAAAAAGGATAATCTTTAAATATCACACTTAATATAATCTGCCAAACACTGAATTAATCATCAAAGTTATTATTCACTTCACACCCTCCTGACCTACAGAAATAATTGAATTTAACTGTGGAAATATCACCTCTAAAGAACATTGTCATTAAAATTTTAAAAAAGAAACATAATTAAGAATTTAAATGCATGTGGCAAAAGGAGATACGTTCAAAAAGACAACAAAAGAGCTTTGTGTTGAAAATATATTAAAGTTTTTGTTTTGTTTGTTTTTTATGTTACTATTTTTTGTAAAAAGTACAATGTAGGATGTAAGCTATAAAGAATTAATGGGAATATAATGGACCTGGAATGAGAAACAGAAGTGGTAACAACATTTTAAGTAGTATCAGGTCTCCAGGAAATCTTTCTTAAATGTTTATAAGCTTACTGAAAGTGATCAGAATAATAGAATACAATGTGGTATATTTTTGTTCTACAGTGATTATGATAGCTTAGTACAATTGTAAAAAATGTACTTTCCAAACCTTATAAGTCAAAACTTTCCAATTTGTCAACCTCATTTTTCTCACAGCAACATTATTTTCATTTGTTTCCATTGTTCTGTTACTGTTATCACAGTTAAGGTGAAATTCTAGGTAATAAAGTTGGCGCCTAGGGCCTCTGCACTGGAGTGAATTTAACCCTCAGATAATTAAGTAGTTTAATAAAGTTAGAATCTCCTTGCTATAGAAGCTGAAGTGTTAAATTAAAGGAGCAGGAAGAGAGATGGAAAATATCTGTTTTCCAAGAACTCAGAATAATTTTATATCCCAGGTCCATGTAGGTGGAGTACACTCTGGAGTATGACCTTACACCCTTCATACATTTTTTAAACTGATTTGCTTAATATAAGTAGGATACTTGCAAATTAAAAATATAATGTAAGCCATTTTTAACAGAATTATTAAATGGACATTTTTATCTCTTATATAAAATATGTCTACTTCAGGGCCTGATGCTGCACCCATTGAACTCAGTGGAATTTCTGTCATTGATTTCAGTAGAAGCAGGACCACACCTTACTGAAGTAAAGGGTTGATCTAAAGCTCACTGAAGTAAATGGAAATAGATTCCCAATTGACTTCAATGGGCTTTGGAACAGATGCTAGATGTTGAATTGTAATTAAGGAATTGTTAGCATTGCTAAGATTGTTACAATAAAATATCAAAGTACTGACTCAAGCATTCAGTAAGCAAAATTAGCTCAAAAGCTCAAGCAGGTAAACATCTTTACCTGGTGACCTCCAAATAAAATGGCTCCTTACAGCTCCAGAATATTTCAACCTTTGTTATACACGTAATTAGAGTTGCCAACTTTCTACTTGCACAAAACTGAACAGCCTTGCCCCGCCCTGCCCCTGAGGACTCACCCCCTGCTCACTCCATCCCCCACCCCCGTTGCTCGCTCTCCACACCCTCACTCACTTCACCAGGCTGGCTCAGGGGGTTGGGGTGCAGGCTTCAGCTGGGGCTGCAGGTTCTGGGGTGGGGCCGTAAATGTGGAGTTCAGGGTGCGGGAGGGGGCTCCTGGCTGAGGCAGTGGGTTGGGATTCGGCAGGGAGTGAGGGCTCCAGCTGGGGGTGCGGTTCCAGTTGGGGTGGGACCAGGGATGAGGGGTTTAGGTACAGGAGTGTGCTCCGGGCTGGGACAGAGGGGTTTGGAGAGCAGGAGGGGGATAAGGGCAGGGGGTTGGGGTGTAGGGGAGTGTGAAGCTCCGGCTGGGTGCAGACTCTGAGGTGGGGCCAGGATGTGGGATTTGGAGTGTGGGAGAGTGTTCCAGGCTGGGACTGAGGGCTTTGGAGGACAGGAGGGGGATCAGAGCTGGGGCAGGGGGATGTGAGGCACAGGGGGATGTGAGGGCTCTGGTTGGGGTGCAGATTCTGGAGTGGGGCCAGGGATGTGGAGTTTGGGGTGCAGGAGGTGCTCCAGTCTGGGATCAAGGGGTTTGGAGGGCAGGAGGGGAATCAGGGCTGGACAGGAGGTTGGCGGGGTGTGAAGGGTGATGGGTGCAGGCTCCGGGCAGTGCTTACCTCAGGCAGCTCCCGGAAGCAGCGGCATGTCTCCCCTCTGGCTCCTACATGGAGGCACAGCCAGGCGGCTCTGCTTGCAGGCCCATCTGCAGGCGTTGCCCCCGCAGCTCTCATTGGTCACAGTTCCTGGCCAATGGTCCTTTGGCTGCCTCTCCACCTAGGAGCCAGAGGGGGGACATACTGCTGCGTCCAGGAGCCGCATAGAGCCAAGGCAGGCAGGGAGCCTGCTGTGCTGCTGACCAGACTTTTAATGGCCCAGTCAGCGGTGCTGACCGGAGCTGTCAGGGTCCCTTTTCAACTGGGCATTCCAGTCAAAAACCGGACACCTGGCAACCCTGCATGTAATTAAAGATATGTAATATAGACCTGATCTATCATTATGGTTCATTACATGCTTTGAGACCAGCCATGCATAAAATATCTGTTGTCTGAGCCATGCAAGAAGACAGACAAGATGCAATGGATGTGGTTTAATTAAGCCATAACTTTATTCACTTAACATATCTGAGAGAAAGAGCATGTTCTGGAATGCACAGGATATATATTGAAAGGAAAATCTCCACCCCACATACTGATGCACATGGTGGGTCAGTGCTCCCATCTGGTCTAGCCATTTCCTGTTTCCCCCTTGATTCTGCTTTGGTTAGTTCCTCTTTCCCCACCCTCAAATGCAGTAGGAGCTTCATGAAGCCTCATCTTCTTTTCTTCCTGCATTGAGTTGTGGTGAGCACATTTGTTTATTTTAAGCCCCCAAACATTGCAGAAGTCTTTTCATAGGTCTCCTTTCTAGATGTTTATGTTTAAGAAAAAAATTATTTACCCAGTTGATGCACTAAAAAAACACCCCCAAATTTTTGGTTGTAGGGATATTATGAGTTCCTATGATATTTTCTATATCACTAAAACTGGTAACATCTGTAGACCCAGACGAACATTTTAACTGTGCACTATAGTGCTATAGATATGCATGGCATGTTACAGACAAACAAAAAGATAAGGACTTTGCCCCAAGGAGTTTATAATCTATGACCCTGCTATGCAATTCAGATATGCTGGTGCAGACTCCTGCAAAGACCCATTTAAGTGAGACTACATACAAGTGCAGGAGTCCAAATCCCACTGCAAGATCAGTACTTGAAAACAAAAATAGAGAAAGTTTACTTGTGTTTCTCCACAGTACTCCCAGCAGTACTATTTTATTATGCTAGACTACTTATAGTTAAGTATAGTTCATACTACACTCTCCTGTTCTAATTTTCTAAACGGAACCATCTTGGTTTAACTATGCTGTATTTCCAAAAACATTTTAAACAACTGAACTGCATTTATATTGAAGAAGCTTTTCTATAATAGAAAATATAGTAGAACCTATATATCTATATGTTGAATGGTAGCCGGCAAAAATTAATAGTATAGGTAATTTTACAGAATCACTACCATATGTCTTCAATTAGCACCTCTTAAGGCTATATAGCTCACCTCCTCTTATATAACCATCAAATCAGAAAGGTGTATGTGAGTTTAAGAGTGGAAGGCTGGATAAGCTGTAAGCTATAACTGTTGTCCTGGAGGTACATCAATGCTGGAACATATCATTTTTAACATTATTCATTGTAATTATCTATTCCAAGTCATCTCATCTGAAGACAACCGATATCCATGGGGATTAATTACCTACAATCCATAAACATTCCAGAAATATAAACCACAGGATACATTCGTTGTACATAACAGTGCTGGTGTCCTGTGAACAGTGTATTTTCAGTATAATAGCTGATGGTAGACAACTGCATATAAAAAAATCTCTCGTAAACTCTGGGCAACTTGCATATTGACCAAATATGTTTTCAACCCGAACAGGTAAAAGAAACAAGACCATTACACTTATCAGTGAATTTGCTTAACAACAACATGCAAGGAGAACCAAAAATTAAAAGTCTGAAGACATGATCCTGTAAATCCTTAAATGTGCATAAATTTAATCCTGAGTAGTCTCACTAGGGTTGCCAGTTTTGGTTGCACATATTCCTGGAGATTTCATCATAACATAACATCACATGAGACTCCAGGACAATCTTGGAAGGTTGGCAACCCTAAGTCTCATTGACTTCAACAGGAATATCCATGTGCTACGAATTTGCAACTAGACCTTGGTTCAGTAAGGTAGTAAAGCAAATGCCTAATTTTTCAAGGAACTACTCACCTGATTAAAGATAGGCACATGCTAAAGCACCTTGCTGAATAGGGATGAACCTTAGTATCCTAAATTAGATGTAAGCGTGCATAGTTGCAGGAAAGGATTCTATGAAGACTACATACCCAAATGTACTGCAGAAACTAAATAACATGAGGACAATCAGTGTGAGAGATTCTGATATTTTTGCAGAGCACAGTTTGTACTGCAGAATGTACTGCAGAAACTAAATAACATGAGGACAATCAGTGTGAGAGATTCTGATATTTCTGCAGAGCAGAGTTTGCCCATGCTGGTGAACCAACTGCAAGAAAAACTGATAAGACAATCCATTGCAGACTTAGCCAAATAGACACAACAGTCCTTCCAGCCCACAATCCTTGCATTGACTTTGTTCTGCTGCCAGCAGTCCTCCCCCACTACCCTTCCCCGGTTATTTCAACATTTTAAAGAAGTGGACAGAAAAATCTTAATTAGCTGAAAAACAGCAGAAATTGCACAATTTGTATTAATTACAACATAAACTGTGAAAAATACTTGAAAAGATGTTTTGGTTTTATTTTGTTGTGTTGCATTTTTCATTTTTATATTTATTTGTGTGACTGTAGTCTTGATCTTGTTTATCATTTTGAATTTAGGGGGTAAAATTATATTAATTCATATAACCCATAGTGGCAAACCTTTCAAATTACCCTTGTTTACCAAAACAATGCCCTGATCCTGAAATGGGCTCTCTTTAGGTGGATCCCTTCATCTGCACTAAGCTCTGCTGAAGTGAATAGGGCTTTGTGCAAGTGTAGGAGTCTACCTGTAGATAGAAATGTCCTGGATCATAGCCTACCTGTATATTCCCGATCATTGTTAATTTCTGCTTATATGTTTGTACTGATACAAACTGTATTTTATGTGAAAATAATAAATTATAATAAGAAAAAATGTTGGTATATATGCAATACAACTAGAGGTCACTCGGCAAAGCACTAAGGACTTGATCGTAGGGTCATTGAAGTCAATGGCAAAGCTCTCATTCACTTTAATGGTGCAGGATCAGGACCTAAAAAGGATCTATTTGAAAATGACTTAATAATCCTGATTGACAATAGCAAGATTTATCATCTCTTTCACAATGAAGAGGTTGATTCCATTCAGAACAATGATTTAAGAGAAAGAATCAGTAGCTTTCAATATTTAAAGTTGTCAAAACTTGAACACTACGTCTTAATACCAGCAGATTGAATTTTGGCACAGAAGAGCAACAAACAGATGCATAAAAAACAAATAAACCAGACAATCTGAAAATTACTGTAGGCTTCTCAAAAGAGTTAGGGGGCCCACTGGAAATACATTTTAATAGACTAGATTTCATGGGGAGAATTTAATTCAAATTAAATGATGACACTACAGTTACATTCCACTGTGAAATGCTTGGCACAATTAAGTAGCTGTAGAAGTAACTGTAAAGGTGTCATTGTGGGTTCCATCTGTCATTGATCAATGATTTCTAGATCACATTTGTTCAGTTTATAAGTAAAATGGTGTTCTTTTTATTCTAAAAATGCCAGACCTGCAATCTCAACTGGGGATCTGAAAGTTAATATGGGTTCTTTCTAGCTTGTCCACCAATTCCAGCATTCTGCCTTTCACCTCTGTTGAACTCAAGGCAGAATTTGGCCCTGAAATTGGAACTTCTATTAGTGTGGATTCCAGAATAGAAGTCAAATTGATCTCCCCTTGTTCTGTTGTCTGTGGAGTGCTGCTTTTAGGATTAAAAACAAATAAGGACTACTTTTTTGTCACGAAAGTGAACAGCTATGACACTGAATATACAAACAAGGGGCAAATATGTTCAGTAAGGTGTCATTTTTACACTCAATTTTCAGAGAAAAACCACGCTCAAGAACTTCTCCCTAACATGGTCTGAGAAGTGTAATTCTAATGGAAGAGTAGAACATTTACTATTGTCAGGTTCCTCATTAAAGAACTGATGCAACCAGTAATTTGCACTGATTTAGTTGGTGATATAGAAGATTAAAAATGTTTAAAACTGGTGTAGTTACAGTAGATGACATATGATTGAATATTACTGTAGAACCACAGACTCCAATAAGGTTATAACAATACCTCTTTATGATTTTCTAATGCACTCTAAATGTGGGTCTGTTTTGCTTTTATTTTCTCTATATTTTCCCGCTATGCTACGAGCATAAGGAAGAAACATTTTATATTCAAGTAAAAATGAAGAACTCCTGAAACCAAATCTCTCTCTTGCACTAATTTAATTTTAGTGTGTCATCTATGGTACAAAGCATGTTGTCGCATATTATGTTCAGGAAACTTTCATCAGTACCCCCTCTTTTCTGCTTTAAAATAGTTTAATAAAGAGCTTTGGATAGATATTTTGTAGTAATTTTCTGTGTCTAAAAAATAGGTTAAGTAGCCTAGAAATGGAAAAGTCCCTCTGAAAAAGTCTAGGGCTAAATAATATTGGCAAGGAAAATAGGGTTAGTAGAGACAGACTTGAACGTGACATAAATCTATTGCCATTGTTGAAAATATCTCTTTGGCTTCTGGTTGCCTATATTATAGTGTCATTAAAATGAAATTATATTTTCTTTTTAAATTTATTTTAAAAATGTATAGGGTTTAAAAAAACTGGATGGAACCAGACAAAGATTTAGTACACAGATCACATATAATATTTTGATGTAAGACTGTATATACTAAACAGATGTTTTGTTTATTTTCTTCTATCCTGCTCATACTAGTGAACAGTTCAGCAAACTGTAATACGACGTCTGCTTCAGGGAGCACAAATAGAGAGCAACTGGTAACATTAATAGCAATTGATGGATTACAAAGCATTCTATTTGTGATCATACAACTCCAGCACAAACTAAATATCCAATAAAAACATTTAAAATGTGTGACTAGCACTCTGTAACACTTGTCTTGCAAAAGTTCATACATATTTGTCTGATTTCTACTCATGTGGTTCTACTCCTTCACATTTCACTGTACAAATGAACATCACCAAAACTCGGAAATTGACACCCAAAACCACTGTCAACATGCACAAAGTAAATCAGCTGATGAAAGACAGAAAAATAAATTTTGGCTATAATCACTTTCAGTTACAGTTAGTTTAGGTTTTATTTGTAACAGTAATAAATATAAAAATTGCAGCCAAAATTGTGACTGGAGTCCCCTAAAACACCCTACTAGTGGGAACTGTACTACTCCATATTTGAAATTATTAATATGAAGTTGTGTGTGTAATACACACAACAGTTCTATTGTGAATAGAGCTGGGCCAAAAAATTTGGCTAAAACTTTTTTCGTTGAAAAATGCAGATCCTGGTTGACCCAAATATTTAACAAATTTGTGTTGAATTTGCCAAATTGTTTCAAATTTAAAAAAGAAGCACAGTAGACTAAATATTTTGTTTGTTTCTAAAAAAAAGTTCCTATTTATAACTTTTCATTTACGCTTCACTAAAAACTGTTATAAAAACCCCAGAAACAAGCCATTTAGTTTACACTTTTGAAAAATGTTTGGTTTGGGTCAGCCCAAAGCAATTTTTTTCAATTTTTTTGAAAAGCCAAGGAAAAGAATAATTTATTCGGACAGCTGTAATTGTGGGGCAATCTGGTTACATTTTTATTAGGCTAGCTGTTATCTCAAGAACATAAAGCAAACAAGTTGCTGAACAAAAGTGTCCCAATGTATTTATAATTGTCAGACTACTCTGGGAATCATTTTCTGTGATGGAGCTAAGCATTAGTGCTAAAGAAGAACATCAGTTAAGATTGAGGTGAGGGTTCAATTGTGGCTTTAAACTCATTCCCACATTAGTGGAAGCACATTGCCATAGGGAGATATGAAAGGAATTCTATATCAGCACCTACTGCTTCATCCCTTTGGGGGATACATGAGAGAACTGATAGAACATCATAACATTTCATGGCCCTACCTGCTTCTCACCACCTTTAGGATAACTTGCATACTAAGGAAGGAGCAGTCTGTAGGCTTGGTTGTGTGCAGAAGTCCCCCCTTGCTGAAGAGGCACACGAAGGTGGTGCACTTCCTTGTGCCCTTCCCCATCATTCTATGCATCCATGAAATAAAAGGTTCGAGTCTGGACTTAAGAGAATCAAATGTATCTTCTCCTGACCTAAAATATATGTACCAGAAGCTAATCCAATATGTCCCCACAGTCCATAGCTCCATTCATTGTAAAGTAGATTACTGTACATATACATTTCTTTATGTTACATAATGAAGTATTGTATACAACTATATTTAAAATTTGGAGTGGAAATAATCATGGGCTATACCCATTCAGAGATGCTCACGGATAATAGAGAGTCACGGGGTTCAAACTTTCCAGAGTACCAATGGGTAGCAGATGCTCAAAACTGCAGCACCCAGAACCCCAATTGAAGTTAAAAAAAGTTTTAACTGTATATGGCATGCACAATCAGGCCAGTGGTATTAATTTCCAGATTCAGTAATAAAAGCTCTTACTCAACATACCTTTAACATACCTGCTTGAAAAGGGGTTTGGCTAATAACATCAAAGCAGAATATTTTTCTCTCTTGAACATTTATTTAAATAAATTTTCAGCTCTCAGAGATCAATTGCTGAACTTTTTATTCAATAAAAAATACTAAGGGTAGTTTTTGCCTAAATATGAAATTCAGGATGGGACCCAGAGCAACTATGAATCCTGCTATGAGTCCTTTATCAACAGAATCCTGCAAAATGTGCTACAAAGGTTCAAGAAAGAACAATTAGTGAGTAAATCTCTTTAAATGTAGGTCCATTTTTAAACTTGTTTTGAAATGAAAATTACTGTGAGATACTTTAACATACCTCTCAATCCTGAAAATAAGAAGTGAGCAAGTGTGAAAAATATCCATCTATTAACACTGTTCTTCAGGATATAGATCACTGTGATTGACATTTACTGCATTATTATTATAAAAGAAAAATGTCACTTTTAAATAGTGCTGAAAAGAATATTTATGAAAATTTTTACTGAACATTTTATCACAAGTTTTCAAGCAATTTTATTATAAGGAATTTATCACAACAAGTTATTTATTATATGTTGTGTTATTCATGTTTAAGTTCATGCCCTACTTAGTAAAGAATAATTTATATTTTTATGACTTTTACTTGGGATAGTATTTTTTATTTCCATGCATTTCTGCTCTACTATTCATTTTTATCCATGAAGCATTGTGATTTAAAGATTTTACAGCAGTCCTGTAAGTTTTATGTGTGGTGAATCATAATACAGACAAGGCAACTGTCTCCTGTTATAAGGTCAGTAGTAGAATGGAAATGTTTATCAGATATACTAAAACTTTCAGGTTGAACTTGAAAGCACAATGTCATGAATTGTCATGAGTTGTATTTCTTTCATTTGTCTTTAAGATGCAGAGAGTTCGGCACACATTTTGTTTTGGATAATCAATATTAATAGAACTGCCATGTCACACCAAGAGAACACCTTCCAGGCATCTGAGTGTTCCACAATGTGCTGTGAAATATTTTGTGTGTGTGTGTGCATGTGTATTGCCTCACGCATCTTGTCTGGGTTTACAAAAACTATAGGCAATACCCATGGCTGAAAAAAACATTTTGTCCATGAAAAAAGCTGCTGATATTCAATAATAATGAAATATCAGGAAAATGGCAAAATTTCACTCTGCCACAAGTTCAGTAAAATGCCTAATTTCCTCTTGTGGCATTTCAGTATGTTTGAAGGAAACTGACAAACATTTAGCCCTAAATTGAATTTTGCAAAAAAATAAGCTTTGCAACATGCATAACAGTATATTGATGTGTGGATTATATGCGAGATAGAGAGGATTAATGAAATTTGGTAATTTTGTACAACTCCAGCTAATAATATAATTATCAAATGAATTTATATGTCACTTACATAATGTTACTGCATGTTGCTCATTTATCTGTAAGGAACAAGAGCAGTTAAACATAGTTATTTATAAAAAGAATTGTCTTGGATGTTTATATGTGGCAATTCCTTGTACATTTCAGATGAATAACTGAGATACTGTACAGGCAGTGTTGTTGCATCTGTGTCGATGCCAGGATATTAGAGAGATAAGGTAGGCGAGGACTTTACTGGACCAACTTCTGTTGGTGAGAGAGACAAGCTTTCAAGCTCTGTATAAGCTTGTCTCTCTCATCAACAGAAGTTGGTCCAATAAAAGATATTATCTCACCCACTATATCAGGGGTTGGCAACGTTTGGCATGCGGCTCGCCAGGGTAAGCACCCTGGTGGGCCAGGCCAGTTTTATTTACCTGCTGACGCGGCAGGTTCGGCTGATCGCAGCCCCCACTGGCCGCGGTTTGCTGTCCGGGGCCAATGGGGGTGGCGAGAAGCGGTGCGGGCGAGCGATGTGCTGGCCCTGCACTATATCTCTCTGGATTATTGTATATCTGTTTAGTTTGATTGCTTAAATGCTTTGGCTTTAAACCCATACTTTGGGTAGTAGGAGGAATATTTTCTCAGCATAATTATAAAGAGTATCACATGTTTAGAATGCAACAGTGCCTAGGGCAAGACAGAGCACACAATGGAAATGACGCTGAGGTAGAAGCATTGTTCAGCTTCTTCATTACATTCCCAGGAGCATGTACTACACATTGTAGATGTAGGGAACTCTAACTCTGCAACATGCCATTATATTACACAAAAGGAAAAGTTAGCCTGCTAAAAGACATTTCCCAGGCCTGACTCTGCTCCTATTGAAGTCACTGGGAGCAGGATCTGACCCTTAGTCTTTTTAGTGTTGAGACTGCTTGCTCTTCTAGAAAAGATTCGTTCAGGAATCTTGGAGTATAATGCAGTAAAAAAGTTGTGGTGAAATGTGAGTATTAGTAGCGGGAAATACTTTCAAAATCTCATGAGGGAAAAAGACATCTTATTCAGCAGGATGTGCATGTGTAATGGATAGTGGTAGGTTGAGTCAATTATGCATAACACTATTACACTTCCCTTCTGTGACATGTCGTTCCATATTCTTGATGAAAATATGCTCATGATATGAATATGACATAACTGAGATATACGTTATGGCAAGATGGCTCATGTGAGATATCATTGGACAGGTTATGATTTACTGTATACGATTATCCAATGTGTACGCGTGTATCATTTCTGTATCTGAAGTTAGAAATATGTAACTATGTAACAATTACAACTAGGTGTGTATTGGAAAGACACCCACCAGAGGACAGGCCATCAAATTTGATGAGCCATAAGCAAAACATAAAGATACTAACCTCCCTCCCTCCTGGGAGGCGTCCAGAGAGGTATCTGTGACACTATTAGGTCAGGTGGTCTTGCCACCTGATACTAAACATTTCCTGGGACTTCTTGTACCTTTCCACTGAAGGGAAGCGGGGGGTGGGGGGAGTCAAATTTGGAAACAAAGGATTCCTGCCTTATGTAAATCCTATTTAAGGGTGGGGATGAAGGAAAAGGGGACTCCTTCTCTCCGTGGCCTGTCTGCCCAAGAAGAAATACTCCAAAAGCCACCTGAAGGGAAGGCGAGGGAAGAGTCCAGACTGAGACAGGGGTCCAGTCTGAAAAGGAATAATACTGCAACTCTGAACCACAGCAACTTTGCAACTTGCCTGCAACAATATCTAGGGTGAGAAATACTATTTGTAACTAACTTCTTTAGTGAAACTAGCTTAGCTTGCATGTTTGATTTCATTTGCATAGTGATCAGCTTTGTTATGTTTCCTATCCCTTTTGCCACTTAAAATCTGCCTTTTGCAGTTAATAACATTTGTTTTGTTTATAATATAACCCAGTTTCTGTAATTTCTAACTGGGGGGGGGAGAGTGTGCACACCTCTCTCCACATTGAGAGAGGGGGCGAATCTCATAATATATCATTGGGTCTGCACTCCAAGGGAGGTGGACATCTGAGTGCTGGAGCAAGTCCCTTACGATGAGTCTTCCCAGAGCAGAACTACAGCTGGGCATGGCCCTGCCTCTGTGTGTGTGAGTGTTAGAGGAGGCTTTAATAGCCTGGGTCAGCAAGACAGATTAAAGGGGGCCCATGCTGACAGAACTGGTAGACTCAGTAGTATCTCAGCACATCAGGTTGCTTCCCAAGGGGTCCACCATAGTTGCCAACTTTCACGCAGTAAATAAGCACTCCGACTTTCACAATAAACCCCGAAATCAAGCTAATCCCATTTCAAAATAGGGCCAAACAAGCCAATCCCTAAGAACCCCAGCACTCTATGTGACTAGATCCCCCCGCCATGCAGTCTGGGACTGTGGTGGGCCCGCTGGGCACCCCTGACTCTCTCCCCCACCTTGCCCCTTCTTACTGCTTGCACCCCCTTACACCTGCTTGCCAGGAGCTGATAAAAAAAAAAAAAGAACAAGAAGCTACAACAAGCTACAAGCCAAAAACGAGCCAACAAGCAACTCACAAGCCAATTAAGCCAAAAACAAGCCCAATTTCTGCATTTTTTTCATGGGTTTGGCATGTCTGGTCCAACCCATAACTCCTTCTTCCCGCATCTCAGCTCAACTCTTTGCTGAAGTACACGCCGAAGAGCTGTCTTCTCGGGACTTTCAGAAAGCATTACACCAAGTGAAATGTCAGGGTTATTTGTATGTAAACCCTTGACAAGTAGGCATTAATAGCCCCAGTCAGTTTGAAACAGAAGTAATATATAGTTTCTTAGGGTATGTGTACACTTAAACTGCAACTGTGGCTCAAATGCAGTGCTGCAGCTACGCTGCTGTAGCACTTCCATAGACTCATTACTGATGCTGATAGGGGGCTAATCTAGCTCCCCGAGAGGTGGTAGCTAGGTCCACACAAGTGACCTACGACTATCTACACTGCATGTGTAAGGGACTAGGGCGTCAGTGGTCCGGCCTAGCAGTCACAGTTGGGCTTGGGTCTGCACGTCAGGGACAGAAGTCATTGAGTGGAGTCAGCAGAATCGTAAGAACTAGGTTCAGTAAGCAAGAGTCAGAGTCAGAGTCAGAAACTGGATAATACCAGGCTGGAATCAGATCAGAGGTAGTACCAGGCTGGAATCAGGGTCAGAGTAAGGCTAGAGTCAGAGACCACAGATCAGAGATAGTACCAGGCTAGAGTCAGGAGGCAAGAGACAGAGTCAGGACAGGAACTTGAGTCATAGCGGGCCAAAGTCTGTGCGGTTACCCAGACAACTTCCTTGGGCAACTGGGTTAAACAGTGTGTTTTACCAGTCAGAGGGCTGCAGAGTACTGTAATTCTGGCCAGGGCTGGATTAACGCAGAGGCTTTAGGGCTACAGCCTCGGGCTAAGGGGTTCCCCACAAAAATAAATCCATAATTATATACCATTCAGTGGTCACTAACCTGTCGATCACGATCGACTGGTCGATCCTGGTGCCTCTACCAGTCAATCGTGATCTCTGGGCCACTAAAAGTCCAGCGGTGCAGCAGGGCTCAGGCAGGCTGCCTGTATGCCGTGGCCCCATGCCGCTCCCAGAAGCAGCTGGCTGCTAGCACGTCTCTGCAGCCCTGGGTGTGGGAGGCAGCTCCGTGCGCTGCCCCCACCCCCAGCACCATTCCCGCCTGGCCAATGGGAGCTGCGGGGGTGGCACATGTGTCACATGGACCCTTCCAAGCTTGAGAAGGAAGGCAGCACTTCAGTTCTTTTACAAATGCGTCAGAATCCTGTCAGCAACAAATAGGGGTTCTGCACACTTAGTATCATTCTAGCCCAGGGGTTGGCAACCTTTCAGAAGTGGTGTGCCGAGTCTTCATTTATTCACTCTAGTTTAAGGTTTTGCGTGCCAGTAATACATTTTAACGTTTTTAGAAGGCCTCTTTCTATAATATATAACTAAACTATTGTTGTATGTAAAGTAAATAAGATTTTTAAAATGTTTAGGAAGCTTCATTTAAAATTAAATTAAAATGCAAAGCCCCCCGGACCGGTGGCCAGAACCCGGGCAATATGAATGCCACTGAAAATCAGCTCGCGTGCTGCCTTCGGCACGTGTGCCATAGGTTGCCTACCCCTGTTCTAGCCCTTCAGTTAATATTTGACTAGTTTTCACTTGCAGGTGAAACAGAAATCTGTAGGTTGTATCGAAAGTGGTAAAGGTTTGGGGATCAGTACATAAAATATTATTTCCCTGGATCTCTAAGGGTACGTATATATGGAGCAGCAATACATGCTACAGGGTATGATTATAGTGTATTTTAGAAATGACATCCCCGTAGTAGACAATGCTGCTCTGTGTAGACAAGCCCTGAGGCTCTAATACTACAGAGCAAGTATCTTTTCCCCATAAAGCCAGCTATGTCAGGTAAGAAATTTCTTCACCTCCCGGAACTCTTCCCCATTCTCTCTTCAACTGAGAAAAAAATCCCAGTTTAAAGCAGTTGGCTAGCAGCTAAACAAATTCCGCAGGCTCTGCAGTCTCTGAGTAACAAATGCTCCCATCCCAGCTCTCCTTCGAGGTCCATAAAACACACCACAGTGGACCAAACATATCTTAATGGATGGCTTCCCTAATAAATAAAGCCGGAGTAATGCTCACCTGTATCCAAAGTGGTTGATGTTTTGGGACCCACTCCTCACAATAGACCCATCTCCCAGTGCTGCACGGATCAGCCATTGAATGAGTTCAAAGGGTTCTCTTTAACTCCTATATTTATACCACTGTCCCCCCACGCACACTCTGATTGGCCTAGCTCTCTGAAGGTGACTGAGTATGACCTGAAAAAGTACTATCCAGACTCAGATAGAGCTGAGTATATCCATTAAGTACCATAACTTATTTCTGTATGGTTCTGGAACCTCCTAGCTGAGTTGCACAGGGCAGAGACACAGAATATTCAAACCAAAATCCATATCTGTCTCAGTTGCTTCTCCCCCTTACTTTGGGCCAAATAATTACATAAATAAATAAAAGCGCCAGAGTATAAAATCTCATAGGTTATCTGTGCATTAAAGTTATAAATGAAATGAATAAATAACCAAATTAAATGGTAAGAAGAAAATTAGACAAGTGATTAGGATGATTTTTTGGTACTTTTAAATAGTCGTCATCTTGAGAACAGCAGTTTTTCAACTTTTTGAAGCTTGGAAAGTGGCTAGAATGACGACTTTTCCCCCCATCTCCATTGGCTAAATAGCAATGCATTTCTATGAATGGAAATTTTTGCCCCACTTATCACTTGATATCAGCTTTGTAGTCAGTGGCAAATCCAGACGCTAAATCTATGAACCTTGTCCCAGATTTGGACTTTATAGTCACTGCATCAGCCTCCATCAAACAAGCCTAATGTGTTTTTTCTATCCCTACTCAAACTGGGGAAGAAAAGGTTTACCAGGGTAAAAAAAGCCATTTACCACACAGGATAAGAAAAAATATATATATAAATAGGCTACCAGTGACATGTTTCCCTACAAAGAATTATCACTGCAGAATGTTACAGAAGTACAAGTTTATGGAGAATAACCAAGTGGAAAGCCACAGGTGTAATCTTTGAATCTAATTTTTCCTTTCCACGTGTTCCACTGTTGCAGCTTTTTTCCACCAGATGGCAGGTGAAAGATTTGAGTTCTATATAGAAAACCATCTTAGTAATATAATAATAGTACTTGTAACTAGCACCTTGAACAGTTTATACTGGATGTTTTGATGCAATCACATTTGGGTCACTTCAAGATTTTTTTTTTCTGGATGAGTGGTAACAAAGAGATGTGGAAATTAAATATGCATCAATAATGTGCTTAAATGTGTCAATCAAATTAGATTCCACATGCTTGCAAAAACAATGACACACAAAAGGTAAACTACTTTACAAGGGAAGACATCTTCCCACAGGATAATTATTAGAGATAGTTAAACAATACTGAGAATATATTAGAATCCACTTCTTCCAACATATTAGCCCACTTCTAGAATCTAATCAAACCCTTTCACGTTCTACAATGTAACATTAACTCCACTCTCCTTCCCTCACATTGTTTTACATTTCTAAGCACCTCTACAATTATTAATCTTAAGAACAAAACTAGAATGGCTGAAACCCTGTAAGAGTATTTTTTTCCATGGTATTCCTGGTTTAAATGGAATAAGGACTTCAAGAAAATTCACCAGAAAGCCTATTTTCAACAACTATTTCAATCCAAGGCCCCAATTATGCAAAGGGATTGCATGAGTAGATCCCTGCACCCACAGGCCTTAATGAAGTCAGAAGAGGTCCCACCTTGTGCTTCTCTTTGCAGCTGCAGGGCCTAATTTTGCAGATTCAACCAATTCAGACAGTTTGGAGAAGGGATTAGCACGTGGGTACTACAGCAACCTGAACCCGAACTGCAAAGCCTTTGTGATTCAGTAATCACTTCTAATTATGCTGCTCACACATGAGAAAGCCTGCAAGAATAGTTTTATGGTCTGCCTTCATCAAAGAGTTAGCGTATATCTCTTCTTTGAGGCAGGAGATTTCTAGCTTGAGGAGACACACACTTGCTTTAGCTCTCATTGAGCGAGTGTGCTAAAAATAGAATGTAGTCATGACAGAGTGAGAAGCTAGCAGCCCTGAACACATACCTATCAGAGCAGCTAGGTATATACTCAGGGCAGCTAGCCTCTCTTGCCACTCACATGGCTGTGGCTACAATGTATTTTTAGTGCACTAGCTCAATGAGAGCTAGTGTGGGTATGTCTCCTCAGGCTGGGAATCACACCACCAGCTCAAAGTGCAGACCTACCTTTAGATACACGTTCAGATGGAAAATTCCAGAGTTATGTGGGCAGATACAGTATATAAGCATTTCTTGCTGCACCGGGTCATCCGAATTTCAGTGGCCTACTTTGCTTGCTAATGTCTAATTCCATTCTTTACAGCCTCCCCATTTTCCTTCCTTTCATTTCCCCCTCATACCTAAAAAAAGAATTTTGAAGGACTTTATAGAAGCCATTAAAATAAAATGGATGATTATCAGAGTGTTACCCCTTCAACTGAGTTCAGCAATGCCTATATATCTGATGCTAGACATGTATCATTATCTGGAAACTAAATGCTGACTTTTGAATTCAACATATTCATAAAATAAATCTAAGCTGTATGTAATATGGCTTAATATAATAATCCATACAGAGGGGTATATTTTTATCTCAATGAGTAAGGATTGATGGGTTAATAGGAATTAGGCACATAAATCCCCGTGCAGTAGAATGAGAAAATACCCCTTAGACATTAACGTCATTTTACAATGGAAGCTGTTAATATAAGTGCTTATGATGTTCCTTCCTAAATGTCTCTTCCTAGAGCTCTGCACTGAACTTGTGTATAACTGATGTTACCACAGTATATGGTAGGCCAATATTTGGCAAAGGTTAACTAAACCATTAATACTTTTTCACACACACACACACACACACATATAGTAGCTCTATGTCTCTACTAATATATCATATTATGGCATGATATTTACATGAGCTGCCTGAAATTACAGGGTAAATACATCCTTTGACTAATTTTTAACTCACAGTACATCTGATAGCCTTGGTAATAACACGTTGACTCAAGGCCAGATCCTGCATTCTTAAGCCAACCAAAACTCCAACTGAGAAAGGACTGTAGGATAGGGCCATGAAATAATGGGTATCAGTTTCTGCAGATGTTGTTAAAAGATAGAACAAATCAAACACTTTTGGCAGATGTGAGTTTGCAAAAGCACTACAGCTAAATCCAAACATGGCTTTGTAATTACTCAAGTTCTTAGAATACCACATCCCAAACATGTAAAAGAAAAAAAACATACTTATTTTACATGTACCTTTGAATGTAAAGTGACAGTTGGCTGGCTCTAATGCTGTTGTGATGTTGTAGTCAAATGTAAATCAATTCCTAATGGGTAAGGTTGCAATTCTTTCACGGAGGTCGCAGAAGTCATGGATTCCGTGAGTTTCCATGACCTCCGTGATTTCTGCGGTGGCTGGTGTGGCTGACTTTCGGGCCAGCTGCTCGGGCACCCCATGGCCAGCCACACCAGCCATTGCTTGGGAGGCCCTGGGCAGTTGGCTCCAGGGACTGTCCAATCAGCAGCTGTTGTGTCTGGTCCCAGAGACCGCGCAAGCAGCAGTCTTGGAGGCAGCCCTGGGGAGCGCCTGAGCAGCGGTCTCGGTGGTTTCCCTGAGGCCAGCTGCACCGCCTGCTGCTTGGGCGGCCCCGGGCAGCTGGCTCCGGGGACCGCCAGAACAGTGTCTGACTCCAGGAAGTGCCTGAGCAGCGGTCCTGGGGACTGCCCAAGCATCAGCTGTCCCCAGGCAGCTGGAGCAGTGGCCCCAGAGGTGCCCGGAGGCCGTCCACGGGAGCAGCAGCCAGGGAGCAGTCAACCCCCAGCACTGGAGCAGGGTCCCCTCTAGCAGGGGCCCTCCAGAGCAGTGGGACCCCAGAAGTAGAGATTTAGTCAGGGGTATTTTTTACAAAAAGTCATGGACAGGTCAGGGGCCGTGAATTTTTATTTATTGCCCGTGACCTGTCCATAACTTTTACTAAAAAAAACGCGTGACTAAATCTTAGCCTTACTAATGGGCACATACCACAGTGGGCATTGTAGTATTATATTAAACAAACACATTAAAACACAGACTAGGAAAGAAAAACTATTCAACATATATATTGTATTTATTTATTTATTTATTTATTTACATACAGCCAGCCACTAGATGAACTGGTCAGATGACCTGGGCTTGAACACCAGCAATACACAGATAACACGTAGCTCTATCTGTGCTTCATCACATATGACGTCACTATCACCAAGACAGCCCAGTTCTTCAACAAGTTCAGCTCATGAATGAGGAACAGCTGGTTGAAGTTGAACCCAAGCAAGGCAGAGGTTATGGTGGGGGGCAGAGGAAATCATTTTGAAGAGTTTGCATCCACAGTGCAGTCTCCTTTGGTTGATAGGATACACCCACTTTTGGTCAATTCAGTCTGTAGTTTTTTAATACTCTTGGATTCCTCACAGGCACTAAACTCTCGCATATCATCATCCACGAGTAACATTTTCCAGAATCTCCAGGTGGCTAGGAGATAGGACTCCATCCCCTCCCAGCAAATGATGACTTGGCCTCAGTTATTCATGCCTTTTTCAATTCTTGGGTGGACTACAGCAATGCAGTGTACATGGGAATGAAGCAGTCAACCCTTAGGAAACTCCAAGTGATACAGAACACTGCAACAAGTATCTTCTGCAACCCTGGCTACTGTGGTTACATCAAACCTGTCCACCACTCTCTCTCCTGGCTTCCCATAGAATAGTGAGTCAAGTGCAACATCTTTGTCCTTATCTTCCTTATCTTCAAAAAAATGATAAGTGGGCTAGGTGGCATAGGACAATTAACTTGTGTTTGGATATCAAAGAAATGTTAATGTTATTGTCTTCACTTGCCTATAACTGGTTGTTTACTATAACATACATTATGTAATTAGATAACCCTGAGGAAAGTGTGTTAGTATTAAGATGTGAATGTACTTGATGTGATGTGTAATCTTCATGAAAACTAAGGAACGACTGTTTGGATTGCTGTAACTAAATGCACTGTGTATATTTCTGTAATTGGATTGCCCATCAAATGAGATTGGAGCCTTGGAACTGTAAATGAAGAAGCATGGAACTTCAAAGCATTGGTCATTGTGTTCGACAACGGGAAATACACAGACCCATTCTGCATTTAGTCAACAGAGGAAAAGCCCTTGCTGTGATGGAAACACTTGCCAGAATGCTTTCTCGGGAAGACAGCTATAAGAATGGATCCAGGGAATGATCCTGTATCTCTGAGCTGTTTGGACACTTTCAGGGAGTGTTCCAGATACAAGACAGAGATCCCCAAAGTTATTTTGGGTAACCCCGAGAGATTTATAGAAAACTAGCAGACCACTACATCTCTGTTATTACTTTGGACTCACAAACTTGGACTCATATGTTAATGTATTTTACCTGCTTTAAACGCTCAATAACTCTCATTTATTTTTCTTAACTAATAAACCTTTAGTTAATTTACTAAAGAAATTGGCTGCCAATGTTGCTTTTGGTGTAAGATTGAGAGCATCCATTGGCCTGGGATAAGTGACCTTTCCTTTGGGATTGGGAGTTACCTGATGTGGTGTGATTTTTTTGGTTTTAATATCCTTTTATCATTAAGTCTAGTTTGTCTGGACTGCAAGATGCGGAGGAGAGCCTAAGGAGACTGAGACTCCATTGTAAGACTAATATAGTAATCCAGGAGTACACATTTGTTATTGGCTTGGTGAAATCTAATTATAGAATCTACCACCAGTTTGGGGTATCTGCCCTGTTTTCTGTCAGCCTGACCTGAAATTGGCATTCTCAGTTGTGAGCTACTCCAGACAGTGTGGCACACCCCGTTATGAAGCTGTGAGCAGAAGCGTAACGAATGAACACACAAAATAAAAAAACTGCAAGGTGTCACATTTACAACACCACAGAATTGTGGAGCAGTGATCAAATGGTCAATTAAAAAAACCCCAAACAAACACAAAATGAAATAAGATCACTCTGGGAGGTTCCTTCACAATATTCTAGGGTAGTTTTCCTACAAAGAGCTCAGGTTCTTTTAAGTCCTTCAGGTTTCTGGGTGGATAAAGAGATGTCCCTCAGATTCCCTCCAGCTGAGGGCATGACTGAATTATTATAATTGTTTATCATTTATTTAACATTTCGGTGTACTTGAAAGGAGAAAAGTTGGTGCAGATCTCCAGAGCTGAAGCTGGTGAATGTGTGTGGTTAGGCATATCTGGAAACCAGGCTATTTACTGTGGTTGAATGTCTAAATATGTCATTAGGTGCCTAACTTAATACAGCCAAGTTTGGCTTAAATTCAAGGTCACATAGGAAGCTACTTATGCTAAACAATCTGTTCTATCTTGTATTTAGCTGTGACACTCTCAATCTAAGTTCTCAATCCTGAAGAAGAGCTCTGTGTATGTTCGAAAGCTTGTCTTTTTCACCAACAGAAGTTGGTCCATTAATCGATATTACCTCACCCACCTTCTCTCTCTAAGGACTTGGCTACACTGGCACTTTATACCACAATAAAGCCTCCCAGAGCACTCTACCTTAACTCCCCGTCAACACTGGCAAGGCACGTAGAGCGCTCTGACTCCCTGGCTACAATGCTCCTGGTACTCCACCTCCACGAGAGGGATAACGACTGTTGCGTATTGGCTGAGACGCCCGAGGGCCAGTGTGAACGAGGAGTTACGTTACAGCGCTCTGATTGACCTCCGGAAATGTCCCATAATCCCCTTAAATCAAGTGGCCTCTCTTCTCTTTGTTATGAAATCGGCTGAGGAATGCGGAAGTGCCTTTTCAGAGCTCTGTTTCAGACAGCGGCTGCTTATCTGCAATGGGGCAAAGCAAACACACTGAGTGAGTGAGTGAGTGAGTGAGAGGCAGGGGGACTAGGGGGATCTGAACTTACAAGATTGCATGCTGACACACTCTCAGCACTCCAAAAACCCACTCCCTCTCTCCTCCCACATACACACAACACACTCCACCCCATCCCCCTCATTTGAAAAGCACGTTGCAGCCACTTGAATGCTGGGATAGCTGCCCATAATCCACGGCTCCCAGTGCCGCTGCAAATGCGGCCATGACAGTGTGCTTGCAGCTGTCAGTGTGGACAGATTGCAGCGCTTTCCCTACTGCGCTCTCCAAAGGCTGGTTTAACCCAAAGCGCTCTACATATGCAAGTGTAGCCATGCCCTAAGAGAAGAGAATTAGAAACTGTAGTGACCTGAACTGTGACCTGAACTACAGGTCAAATAAGAGCAATCAATGGTAGTGCTTGCAGCATAATAAATTTTATATAAATAAATGTTTTTCAAAGGATCTGGGAGGGACAACTGTTGTATTTTCTTGTTGCCCAGAACTATGAAATCTGGAGATAGACATTTTTTTAGCTAGCTCAAAAACAATAAAAACTGTGTTTGTTTTTTTTCACAAAAGTATAAATCTCTTATTACACTATGAATCCAGCCAGTCTATGAATGTTTGCCATTTCCAGTAGCAGCATGATTTTTTTTTTCATTGATCAGGACTGGAACTCGATGCCCTTAATCATTGTTCCAGGAAATGGTGTCAACCCATGTGCATTAAAGGATTGAAGCTGTGCTCACAAGTCACAGTTTGTGGTTTGCTAATACATTCCTAAAGAACTAATTACAGAAGAATGAAACAAAACTCACACTGTGTGTTCTTGCTAAAGTCTAGATTCTGCTTGGCTCTTATGTAGGCACAAGAGCCAGGCAGCATTGAAGTCCCAGCATCCAGGGGAGTACAGACACTTCTCTCTCTTCTTCCAGGGCTGCTCAAAACTCCAAAGGGGGTGGGGGGTTGGATGTCACTGGACAAGCCCACAGAGTGGGTTCAGTTTGGAGGAAGAAGCAGGCTGCATCCCACGAAGGTGTGTACTAGTAGGGATGTCCCCACATTGAGGAGCTTCATGAAGAGCATTAGCTTCACATCACACCAATGCAGGGCTGTACTCAACAGGCTCAATCCAGTGGTAAAACCGTAAAATCCTGAGCCAGTTGCAGTGAGAACAACAAACATACTCAGTGGAGAAGGAACTGACGCTTTGGAACTACACATTTTACTTGCCTGAAAACCATCTAGTGAAACAAATAGCTTGTGGACAACATTGCAAAAGTACAAGTCAAGAAAGGCAGGTGATTCCCTCATCCGCACCTACATGAATCTCACAACCATTGGTGATGTCTATCTAATATTGATCATCCATTAGAAATGGTCATTTGCTATGTTAGTAGAAGGGATGCAAGGATAAACCCCATGCTGCTATTTTTCAAACATGTTCGATGCTTGAAAATCATGAATTTAATCTGAAAGAAAAGGAAACAGTACTGAAGAAACACAAAGGAAAAAAATGTTTCCTAAACTGTCCTCAGGCAAGAAAATAAGTATACTGTTTGAAAGGGAAGACTCTATGTTGGTGGCATTATTTGATCTCTGTATCAGTCCCAGACTTAATTGAAAATACTTAACTGAAAATACCCCATGCAAACAGATCACTGGATAGACATTCTTATAAACAAATGCTGCAGGCCATGTAAGAAAATCTTAGGTGGAAGAGTCAAGTTATTTCCTCGGTCATCTTGCTGGTGTGCAACGTATCATGCCCTCTTGCAACAGGATATTTTTATCTGAAATCATTGTGCTTCTCTTTTGCAAAAATAGTACAGAAGTATTAATCTGGTTTAGCCCATAACAACGCAATTATGATCACTGAAGATAACGTGGGACAGTCTAATCATTGTATTATACTTCTAAAGACACAGAAAGGGCATATTTGTCTGGAACAGACCTCTATGTAATAGTGCTGAATAAATCCAAAAAAATTCATGAAACTTGACTGGGTACAGGTTTTGCCTGGTCCAGTGTTGCCAACTCTCATGATTTTGCCATGAGTCTCATGCTAACTATTGTTTTCCTTAAAGCCCAGCTCCTGGAGTCAAGTGGATATGTGATGATTTCAGCCTTCATTCTTAAAGAAAAATTAAGTTTCTTGTCCTCGTGACTGTGGAGAAAGCTTCAAAATGTGACCCCAGTGGACTCTAAAGGCTCAAAAAGCAGGAGGCAAATAAAAAGACCTCCAAATCTATTATTTTACATAATCTCATGATTTTAAAGCCAATCTCGTGATTTTGGTGAGCCTGACTCATGATTTTTATACCTGTGGGGTTGGCAATACTGTGATACAAACTTGACATTCAGACCAATATTGTCAAAATACTCCCTAAGAATCACAAACCTTTCATGTGAAGCTGAACACTATTTTGACTGAACCCTAGCTCAGAGTATGTTTGCACTTTCATATAAAATCTATAGTTTTGCACAGTCTTGATGTACAGTTAGGAGGTTCTGGTAATACTTAATGAGTTTCATGCTGTGATTTTGGGTTCATTCAAACCTGAAACTAAAGTGTAACTTGGGACAGGGCTGCCCTGGGGGGGTGGGGGGGGGGAAGGGCAATAGGGGCAATTTGCCCCAGACCCTGCGAGGGCCCCCACAAGAATATAGTATTCTATAGTATTGCAACTTTTTTTATGGAAGGGGCTGCCTGAATCCTCTGGGCAGCCCTGCTTGGGGAGAGTGGGAGGGAGTTATCCAACTCAGATTGAGACCAAAGAATACTCACATAATGCAAAGTGAAATGACCAACAATTACACAATCTCAGTTTGTATTAAAGCAAAGTACAAATGCAACAAATGAATAATAATAAACCAAAATTGATAGCATTAGCAGCAGCAAATAGGAATGATCCCATATTTTTTCAAATGAGCATAGGGTTAATCTAAGTGTTTTGTTAACAGAACAAAGTAGAGATGGGCACAAATTGCAAAATTCAGATCTGTATCCAGTATTTGAAAACCCCAAGGCTTGAGGGCTGTTTGAGTCTGTGGTTTTGATCTGAGCACAGTATCTAGAACAGTGTGCTGCAGAACCTTGTAGGCATCACAATCCGGGCAAACACAGTGTGTTTATATATGGATTAATAGACAAATATTTCCAGAATGAAAGCTCTACTGGTATCAGAGGAGAACATTAATTAGATGGAGATAATTTAAAGTGTCAGCTGTGGCCAGCTCTGATAAAAACATATTCCTTGACTTCCCCAGCATTCATTTTGTCGTCAAAGTACTTATTCAATTCCAAGGATCTAGTTTGTGTACAGGCCAGTGCCAAACATTTTCTTTTGTTCTTTTAAACCATTAATCTGAAAGTCTTCCCAGAGTGCACTTCACTTCCTCTAATTTACAATTCAGAATGAGGCTGAAGATGAACAAGAAGGAAGACTTGAAAACTGAGCCCAACTTAGATCTGGTGTAAGCAGAAATCATTGCAGTTTTAGCTGCTTATACCAGGTTTTACTTTGCCCCTAAATTTCTATCTGCACAATAATTCTGAGAATACACCCCAGGAAATCTGGCTACTAGGGGTCAGAAGCAAGATGAACTATATTGTGTGTGCTCTAGATATGTATAACAGGTCACGAGGCACTGTTCATTTATCTGCTCATCATGACACAAGCTAATTGCATTTAGTTTCATAAAGGAGGAAATTTTGAAACCGAAGATGCCCGACGCAGCAAGAAAAACACTATTTTTCTTCTCACTTTTTTCTCTCTCATCTCCTTTTGTTTTCCTTCTTCAAGTGATAGCTGTGGCAGCAAATGCTAATGAGGCAATACTTGGTTCAACCGGAGGCAGTTGTTTTCAAGGTAATTAGTTAGATACAGAACATGCGCAACCACATTTCTAGGCTACCCAGTGGATGTTGTTACAGGCTTCCTTGCAGGTATTTTGAGTCTGATTTAACTCTTTATTTCATAAATAAATAAAAAAAAAGCAATTACAGGATAGTATAAAGGACAGGTGAAGAGATAAAGGGGATCTGAGAAATTTAGTACGAGACAGCTCTTATGCTAACTCAAACATGTCACTGTATATGAAGTGGCATAGTTGGTGCAGCATATCTGTCAGGCTTTATAGCACAGGTATATTAGGATCCCCCAGATCTCACTCTATTTTTTCTTCTTCATCAGCATATTAATACTCTTCATCATCCTTCTTTGAAAGTGTGACACATATCACATTCCCTATCCTTCTGTGCATATGGTCTGGAACTATTCAATAGCTGCAATATGATGATTCTAGGCTGCTGAGCGCAACTGATTGGCACATTAAACTGCTGGGAGACTCTTATCTGGGGCAGACAGAATTCTTTCCAGTATAGTCCTAAGGGGCCCTCAGTAATGAAAAATAGTAATTCGAAGTCTTTTCTACCTGTCTGTTGCCAGGCATCTCTAAATGGAGTTTCAATAGTTTTTCTTTTCCCATAACCCTTATTAGAGCAAATCAGGTGTAAGCCAGTAGAATTTGGAGAGCTTCACTAGAGACCCTGCAGTTATCAATTTAGCAAGAGTTATTTCAAAGCTTATTCAGCACTGCTTTTAACATTGTAAAGCAATTTAATCTACAAAAAAATCATAATATTTAAAATTAACCAAAAATTTGGTGGAAAATGCATAAATATGGTAATAAGATACTGGATTTATGTTAATCTTAGGGAGTCTTCACTTTATTGCCTGCATCTTTTTTTTTAAAGGTATGAAAAAATCCTCACTCTGCTATTAGATTTTACACAGCCTGGATTTAAGAAAGTTCCAATCTAATTAGAAATATTATAAATGCATCCACCCAAATATAGATACCTCGGATCCTGCAGGAGCTGCCTAATTGTGGTTATTGTGACAGGCACATCTTTACTGTATGGAAGGGCACTGAGGTTGGGTGCTTGTTCCCACCATTCCTTATCTTTTAGAGGAAACATCCTGTCTGAATAATGATTCTTCAGTGAATAAGGTGGAAGATTATCTGAAAGAACAATGCTTGTGTAATGGAAGCAACACTTGGTTGGCACAGTATCAGACTCCAAAGGACAAAATTCCAAGATTAAGATGATATCACAACAGTTAAGTAGTTTGCAGGAATTGCATAACATTGCCTTTTATGAAGGATATGCCTCACTTTATTTCACTATCTGTGAACTGGGAGCCTGGTTCGCTTCTCATTACAGTCAATGACAAACTTCCCAAAGACTTCAATAGGTGAAGATCTTTATAACACTCCTATGTGCCATCGCAGAGGTGACTGAATTCTACCATGAGCACATTATATAATGCCCTTTTGAATCTTTTGTAATAGATATTCTCATTGCAATGGTATCCAAGGTAGATAAATAGGGCATTTCTGAACAAGTTTCCCATTAACTTCACCTTTTTATGCACACAGTTTTATCTTATTTCTTAAAATCTTGTTATTAATCTTCTGAACTTTATTAAAATTTGCCACATGGGGTACCTCATGTTTTTGAATTCTAAATAACGTCGCTCAGAAGTTTATGCATCCTCTAGTCTCCTTTTGGTCACAGAGCTAAGTGAAGCTCCAAACAACCTGGCTTTTGTGCCAATGATTCAGCTGTGCAGTAACCCAGAATCAGTTGGTAAAATTTAAAATGCTGGTTTTTACATTTGCAATCTGAAAAGGACTCCCCAGCCAAAACATCATTTCTTAAGACTCCCACTGAGTCCTTAAACATTACTTTCTTCCTTTGCAGGCTATTTCTATATGCTGTTTACATTAATGAGTTATTTTTAAATAAAGAACACAGTATCCCTAAATATGTAATTACAACCAATGAAGAAGGTCTCCTCACTTTAAACTTTTTTTTAATATGTTATAATTGCAAAGGCTCAGCTATGGACCAATGATGAATGCTTAGCAGAGGAAAGGATAAGTGGGATTCGAGAATAGCCTTTCTTTTTACAGTGATAAGAGTCTCTGTTAATCTCTTTTCCATTTCCTTCCTGTCATTCAAATGAAATTTCTTGTATTTGTGAGGAAAGTGCTTTATGAAATTTAAAATTATTCCCAGTTTGGAGGAATTAACAATTAACATTAGTGTTTGAAAAACTCCATCTCAGAGGAGAGGCAATCATTTTGTTTTAAAGTAGCTGCAAGGAAATCACAAACAATATTGCTTATTTTCACATAAAGAGTATTTTATTTAAATACAATGTTAAGCAAGGTTGTCTTTATGCCTCACATAAAACTGTGTTAACACTCCAATCCTTCATGGATGAACAGTTTTTATTGACTTAGACGATTTCAAATAGTGAGATCTTAGAAGTCTTACTTCCTCTGACATCAGTATATGATGAGGTTCTATCAACGTTATTTGCATTTTAATTGGAAAAAATGTAATTTCTTTCATTTGGGATACAATAAAAGTGGTCACGTACATTGCACAATGTGTATTTCTCCCACTTACGTTTTTTTCAGGCACTATCTCCTCACTCGTCCATATGATAAGGTGAGCAGACTTACCTGAAAAAACCTGCAGTTCATGGGCTGGCTCTTTCAGGCCACATCATCCTCTTTGAGAGGCAAAGCTGCAGAAGAATGTATCTGACAGAGAGTGGCCTCTGACAGGACAACCTGGCTAAGCAGCTCCACCCTAAAGTACTGGTTTGGACCCATTTTGGCATTTGCTTATCCCTCTTCTGCATGTGTTCCTCTACAGACTGCACTGAACAACAGCAACTTACGCTACTAACTAATAATGACATTCAAGGGGACATTTTATATGATGATTATATACTACATACTTTCCTTGAGCTGAGCTCTAGGAGCAAAAGCAGCAGGGACATAATTATATGTGGATGAGTCCCCCTGTAGTACTGCAGTGACCAGAGACAGAATCCATTTTGAGATCTATACACTTTGACTATCAGTTTGTCCAATTTATACCATACCTGTCACATTTCGCCACCATTCATAAATTCTAGTTCAAATCTAGGTTGGCAGATTAATACAGATTAGCTTTTGTGGCATCAGTTCCCTTCCGGTAGTCACTAACATGTCCGTGACTTTTCAAAGAAGATGATGTAAATTTATTAGGAGAGTGACTATTCTAATCCTTGCGTTTAAGACTCTGAGCATCCCCAGTGTGACCTAGATGTTTCAAAGAGTCTAAGCACACTTCACTGTTTTTGTATGAGGTGCCTTAAGAGTGAATTCAAAGGCAGATAGCAAATTAGTCCGTCTCTATAGAAATATGGCAAGCAGATCAAAAAAGAATAACGGGATCCAGCCAATGGACAATGAAAACACTACTACCATTCACATGATCTTGCTTCCAGCACCTCGTTATGTTGCTTGCGGTGTGATGAAACATATTGGACTTGATCCTGCAAAGCACAGGTGAGGAGTGTTGTGCACAAAAGCACAAGATAAAAAACAAAGATCAGGGTAGTCTGCACAGGGGAAGCAATCAGTGCTGCTACCTCAAAGCAGGACATCAGGGTTGATTTTGAGTGAAAGCAGCTTTATTACTGAAATGTGTATTTCCACAGACACTACCTGATGTTAATGGATGATGAAGTCTTCATTCTAAATATAATCTGAATTGACTAGTCCAGCAATATGTTTACCATGCAGATGTGAATAAATAACCTGAACAGAATGAACTGAATGGCAACCCACGTGCATAACAATATGAATGCATACTACAAGTATACAAAGATATAGGATCACAATCTCTCACCTACTGTATGTGAAATGATGGATTCAGAATAATTATGGTGCCCATTATTACAGTCAGTGCTGGTTCTTTCAGTAATGAAAGCTTATAAGTAGATATGGGCTAAGTTCTAAAGTCTTTATTCGGGTACCAATTCTGCAATTTCATCAAATCAACTCACCCTTTAGGATGTTGCAGCTCTTGCACTCTCTGTATGCACCAGAGGGCCAAAGAGGGATTTGGGCTCCTCTGAGGCACTGTTCCCTTCCCAATCACCAGGGCAACTCTGCTCAAGTCCAACTACCAGACTTTCCATCAAATATTGTAGCCCGGAGGTGAATAGCAGCTATTGTAGATGTACCCATGATAGCTGCACTCTAGCTAGCTTGGTAAAAATAGAAGTGAGGAAGAAGCCAAGGTGTTGGTGTGATGGGACATATAAACATCACACTGGTGACAAAGAGGTTAAAGAGCTGCTGTGGACAAGCCTGACCCTGCCTCTCCAGCCCTGTCAATTATGTTGGAATAAGAGCTGAAAAGCAGGAAGTTCCAGAAAGTTGCTGGGGAGCTCTGGGAGAGAGCGGCTAGTAGCTCTACTGCTATCAAGGAGGTCACTCACCAGTTCCCCTCCACCCACAAGGAGACAGCAGACTCTGGTATACTGACCTGGTAGGATAGGTTCCACAAGGCCCAAGGCGAGCAATTACGTGGCTGGTATTGCCTCTACCCCTTCTGGGGTTAGGCAATGTGGGACTATATCATCCCCTTCAGATGCAGTAAGCCTATTTGGCTCAATTTGTATTGTGGAGACGCCTGTTTATGCAGGTTGGGGTGCCTTACTTGTTGTGCAGCACACAAACAGCAGGAGCTGCCTGTCTGTAACCCCAAAACTCACTGGTAAATTCAGCCCTCTGTGTCACAATTGAATCTGCTAGATGCTGAGCATTTTTGAAAATGAGGCCACAATCATAACTGCTGCGCACTTAATCTTGCCTAGAGCTCTTTAGAAAAGTTGACCTTAAAGGTTCTACTCCTTGATGATCTGTCCAACAAGGATACTGAATTTTATTTTATAAAGGGAAGTTTCTTATTAAAAGACAGACTCACTTCTGGGAGGTGAATTGTAAGTTATCATTGTTGAACCAAAGAGGAGAATATGGTCAAAACAAAATTTAAAACCCAAAATAATTCTCTCTTTTCTTTGAAAGTGCTGTTTGAGGAAAATGGATTCTTTGAGGAAGTGTTCCATAGTGAATACTTTTCTTTATAAAATAGTATTTATAGTTGGTTATAAAAATATTAAAAAGTGACAGAACACTATGACAGTTCTAAAGGCTGCACAAATCTCCAAAATTTTAGCTTCCCCCTATTCTAAATCTCAGTGATCTGCTCCTTTTCCCACCTTCACCAATTATCAGGTTTCCTGCATTACTTTAGAAAGAATTCTTCCTTGCGGCAAGTAGTCTTTCATTAGCTCAAAGTAATCTTTAGTATAATGGCCTTTAATTGCCTTTAATTATTTTATATCTGAATTACCATACACTGCAGGACATTTAGAACCATAAAAATAAAATATTATTATAGTGGTTTATAGACGTACTACTGGACTTCAACTTCTGGGAATCAGTCTTAAGTCTAACGGTGACTGTAAATCATTTTGATCTCTACAGAGGTTGTAAGTGAAATGTAAGAAACTGAACTTGTAAACTTTAAAAATTAATTCCTAATAGAACTCAAAGCTCTGTATTCCCTCACTCATCCTACTGGGTTATACTGAAGCTGGAAAAGCAAGGCAAACATCTACTGCAGAGCAAAAATCAATGCTTTCCTTTTCCCTACATACACAGTATTTGTGACCCATTAAATCCCCGAAGCTAGCCCAATAAGGCAAACAATGTAGTAGAATTGTTAATACTGCTTATGCAAGTTAGGCTCCCTGAAATCACTAGTTAAAACTATGCTTTGAATTTGGGAATGCTTTTAGGCAAGGTTATTCTTTGAAAGCCAAGGATAAAAAACAGCCTATCCTACAGCAAGATCTCAGATTGTAACATGGTCATTAGGAAAGATGCTTAACACGCTTGCTAAGGCAAATGAGGTTTTTAAAAAAGTTGGATATAGCAGCAGAAAAACATTAGTGGATTTTTAAAGCACTCAATGCTGGTTTCAATTAGAACAGTTAGGCCCACAGTGAATAATGATAGTGTTTTTGAGTGACTATTGAGGGTCCAGGAAAAGCAGATAATTGCCAAGTACACATCATTTTGCTAGAGAGTATTATTTTCAATCTAATTCTTGGTATTTCCATTGGCCTGTTGTACAATCTTGGGTACCTCACCTCTGTGACTCAGTTCCCCCAGGAGTAAAATGGGAATACCACATCCTTTGGAAAGCGCTTTGTGTTCTATGGATTAAGAACACTATAGAAGAGGTAGGTATCATTATTATTACTCCTATTACACTCTAAGTGTTACAAGTCTTACACCTAGATTTAGAAACAAATACAGGACTATCATCTGAAAGCTGCTCATAATGCAAATATGAAGGATATCATTATTATATTTATATTGCTTATAGTGTCTATAGGTTCCAGTTAGGGCCCTATTGTACTAGGCACAGGACATACAGAAGACAATGATGGTCCCCACCCTGAAAAACTTAGTCTAACTACAAGACCAGTTCACCAAACAGACAAGGAGAGCACAAGGAAAGAATGAGACAGTTATGATTAGTGTAGCATGCAGCAGTTGCAGCATACCAGCTGTCTAGCCAGTCCCCTCTTTGGAAAAGGATCCTTAAGGGTACGTCTTCACTACCCGCCATATCGGCGGTTAGCAATCAATTTATCCGGGATCGATATATCGCGTCTCATTAAGACGCGATATAACGATCCCCGAACGCGCTCACCGTCGACTCTGGAACTCCACCAGAGCGAGCGGCGGTAGCGCAGTCAACGGGGGAGCCACGGCCGTGGATCCCAGGTAATTCGATCCAAGATACTTCGACTTCAGCTACGCTATTTGCGTAGCTGAAGTTGCGTATCTTGGATCGATCCCCCCCGCCCTCCCCCCAGTGTAGACCAGCCCTAAGGGTTTGTTCCTGCAAGGTACAGAGAGCACTCAACTCCAATCAACATCAGTGAGAATGGAGGAATTCAGGACTAGTGCCCATCACCTTGTGAGACTGAATCCAAATACTAGCAATCCCCTTTTTGCTGCCTAGGTTTCTGAGCTACAACGGTTTTGCCTAAAAGGATGTGTTTCAGCTATCTTTCTACCTAGAAAGAGGCTATCAAAGTAGTCTCACCTGAAGCAAGAAACTGAAATAAATAATGAAATGGAGTAAAAATGTTTTCCATGACTTATGCTGAAACACAACTGGATTTCTCAAAATATTGACTGATTTCACTTCAGACACGTGGATCGTAAAATTAGACCCAAGGATAAACTATTAACTGGCAGTTTCAGAATATTGGCTAACATTTTAAATAGTATATGGAAATCAAACCAATAGAAATGAGCTGTCCAAATTCCACAAGTTTTTACATATGGGGAAGTTTATTAACCTTTTTTTCCCCCTCAGCCGAGTCTTTATTAATAGTTTGTATCAAAAAATGTAGTTATATAGTAGTCATGTATATGTCAGCCTTGCTCTTTAGGAAGGGGAAATGTTTACTAAATTTGTTGGCAATATACCTACCAAATCAGTACAGCTGAGAGTGATATATACAATTTGAATGCCAATCAAACTCTTAACTTGTTCATTTATCTTTGACAGCTTGATTTAGTTTGAAAATGGACAATGATTTTCTTGGCTGTGGTTATTTGAAGTATCAAGCCAGGCAATTTTATTTCCCATGTCATATTATAATTTATTTCAAAACAATACTTGAAAATGTCTCCTATCTGTGGTCACAAATAAGTGTGAGTAAAATTCAGAAAAAGTGCTACATATCAAAAGATTAGAAATACAGAAATGTGCAGCATTACCAAGCTAAATTCAAGGTGTTTGAGCAAAGCAGTTCCAGCAGAATGATTTATGGTAAAAAGCAAGAGAGAATTATTTTCCCTCAATCTTGCTTATAAATAATTTGATTTGTTTTCATATACATGTAACATTGTAAGGTACATTATACATACACAGTCCCATAAGCAAAGATAGGGGGATTGCTATATTCTGTGAATAAGACATACTGCACCACACTAGTACAATATCACTAGACTATCTTTAAAATATGAATGCATCTAAACAGATGAGCTTGGCTAATATGTGACTACTATTTTTGAAATGCAGGCTACAGGATATTGTAAATTAATCCACACTACACAGATTCCCCCCCTCCTCTCGCCCCTCATTCAGAATACCACAGTAAGATTTTGCTATCCATGATGGTTCTCTTAAATTGGTCTGTATCACTTCTCCTTCATCACAATGAATCAGTATGTCCAGAAGCACAACTTCATTGCTTTTAGTGGAGCTATTACACATGGGAGGTACTATTTTGACATGCTTATTCAGTATGGTGAAGGAGAGATTTATATGGTCATTTTTGGGACCAAATAATGAAGAAGAGAATGTGCCAAATACTTTTTTACTATGTATGCCAAACAGTAAAAATGAGCCTCATTCCTTCCATCTGAAATTAATCATTGCTGTCTTCAGACAGGATTTCATGTGCGGTATAAATTATCATGGCTGAAGTCACAAATCCTAAGGGTGACATCTCGACACAGTTCTTCAGTAAACTTCTTTCTTTCTTCCTTTATCTGGAATGCTTTGAGCCATAGATGGTTTCAGCTTCATTTTAAAATGTGGCTTTTTACTCTTTTTTAGGATCCCCATTATGGGCCAAATTCAAGTGAGCTTAAATGAGTCTAAGGGTCATTTACAAGTATTTCAACAGCTGTAGCCAGGTGTGGAAACAGATCTGACTGGTGTGGGGGGACAATAAGCTGTCACTGTTATACCATCTGGTGTCTAGTTAGGGAACTGCAGCAAAACTTTCAGAACAAATGTTAACAGGTGGAATTGGAGTAGTTACTCTAAGGGTACGTCCAGACTATCAGCCGTATCAACGGGTAGCGATCGATTTATCGGGGATCGATATATCGCGTCTCGTTAAGACGCGATATATCGATCCCCGAACGCGCTCTCCATCAATTCCGGAACTCCACCAGAGCGAGCGGCGGTAGCGGAGTCGACAGGGGAGCTGCGGCCGTCGATCCTGCGCCGTGTGGACCCCAGGTAAATCGATCTAAGATACTTTGACTTCAGCTATGCTATTCACGTAGCTGAAGTTGCGTATCTTAGATCAATCCCCGCCCTTCAGTGTAGACCAGCCCTTAGAATCATCAAGACCCTTTGCAAAGCCCTCATACTGACTTCATTAAGCAGTCACTGTTCATATTATAGTTACTTTCCCTATTTGTATTGAATTGTCACTGTGATGAGGTGGGAATTTCCTGTAAGTTTTATGAATTATATGCCTGGCAGTGACTTATTTGGCTAGGGATTGTTACCCCACTGGGTAGCAAAAGGGTTGAGAAAGCTGAACTTGGGGCAGACGACATGTGTTGTGTCATATAACTGCCTGGGGTAGAATGAATGGTTCATGACAGGATTGGCTGAAACTGACTCATATCAGTAGAGGATCCAGTAAGACAGCGGGAGCACCAAGGACTGAACACCTAACGGTGGGAATTTCCAGCGGGCTGAACATGTGAACTCAGTATGGTCCTGCAGGAGTTAGACAATGGATCAAAAGGTATCAAAAGGCAAGGATAAGAGTGGGCTTTTGGAGAGACACTGCGCTCTCACCTGGATTGACAGAGAGCCACAGTCAGAAATGGATTCCAAAGCATTTTGCAATGGTGTGGCCAATATAGATTAGGTGTTAATATTTGCTTCTCTCTGCTAACCTAAAGACATCCTGATGCTGTGTTACTAAAACCAAACTCTGTTTTAAAGAGGCTGGCAGGTGTAACTGCAAATAGTTGCTCAGGTGCACTGGTCCCTGAAGAAAGTAAAAGTTTCTGACCCAGAGTCTACTTCAGTTGGATTTGGTGAGCAGAACTCACTGCATGAAACAGGAATGCTGAAGGCCAGAGGCTCAGGCTATGCGGCTTCAGTGCCACTGAGACTACCCTTAAGGAAGAGTAGGACTCCTTGGGGGTCTGGCACACTGAAGGGGTTCCTCAAAGGGACTGTTTAAAAGCTGAGGTGGAGCAAGATCTTGCAGATCTAGGACAGCCAACCTCCTGTCTATAAATGGTACAGGCTAAAACAATGTGTTTCAAGCAAAATCTTCCCCAAACATATTTCAAACTGGTATTTCAAAAGGTTAATTTTTAAAAAACACACAAGTGTTCTGCCAGAAACAAAAAGCTAAGGATAATTCAGCACCTCAGTTTGTATATTTGGTACTGCAGTCCTTTCATCTGTACTTTGGAAAGGCCCAAGCCCAGTTTTAGCAGCTCACAAGCAACAACTTGGACTCCCATGGAGACAGAAATTCAGATAAACAGAAGGGGCCCAAATTGAGTATTGCCTTTTTAAGTCAAAGCAATGTTAATGTAAGTTTGATGTTTAAGAGGAAGCAATTGTATTAGCTTCTTCAAGTTTGGAGGGACACACTCTGAGAACCCGCTGCATGAGAGTTAAAAGTCGGATAGCAGCATTTTATACAAGTTGCAATCTACGCAGCATTGTCTGAAAAAAGCCATAAACGAATAGTCTATAGTTTCAGCAGTAAGGGATACAATTTAAATTACCATATATGTCAGCCTTGGGCAAATTGCATATGAAACTTTAAATATATAATGAACAATTAATACTTACACCTATCCCTTTTTAAATTAAAGACAGAAATTCACAATATAGGTGAACAAGTTATGTGCACAGAAGAACTGATCTTTCCAACAATTTGAGTTTTTGTTCCTTTCAGAACTAAAGCATATGCAATTATGATGACTGTGAGACCACATGAAGAGACTACATCAGAGAGAGAGAATTGAGTATGGATATAACTGATAATATAATCCATACTAATTAAAAGAGGCAATAAAAGAAGCAAAGAGGTGCCTATGAAAAGTGAGTCCACATATCATCCCAGTGAAATCCATAATTTAAATCAATAGAATTTTCCAACATAAAAGGTAGAAACAATGAAATTATGTAAGGAAACACCCACTTTAGATCATCTATCAGGACATGATCTTAACTTTTAAAGGGTTACAGGATAATCTACAGAACTACCATTGTACATGTTGACACAAGGAATTCCAGTAACAATTTGTGGGCACCAGTGTTTGCATTTTGTTTATAACAACAAGGGAAAGGAGCGCAGTGGTCTCATATGACCACATTTGTCTGACATAAATCAGCACACACGATATTGTCTTCTGGGGCTAAAGGCAGGACTGAAATAGAATAGATGTTGGTTGAGAATGGGATATACTGGCCAGGGCTTTGGAGCTGTGCAAAAACCTGCAGCTCCACTGCTCCAGAGCAGCTCCAAGCTCCAGCTCCGGGCTCCACTCCAAAGCCCTGATACTGGCCATCAGGGGCGGCTCCAGGCACCAGCGCACCAAGCACATTCCTGGGGCGGCAAGCCGTGGGGGGCGGCCTGCCGGTCACTGTGGGGGCAGCAGTCAGGGAGCCTTTGGTGGCATGCCTGTGGGAGGTCCACCGGTCCCATGGCTTCGGCGGTAATTCGGCGGCGGGTATGCCAAAGCCGTGGGACCGGCGGATCTCCCACAGGCACGCCGACGAAAGCCGCCTGACTGCCGTGCTTGGGGCGGCAAAATACATAGAGCCGCCCCTGCTGGCATTGGTAGAGTTATGGGGAAGTGTCTTTAGTCCCTAATGAGGGACCTCAGACATTGTGGGTGAAGTGAAGGCCATAAAAAAGTGGATTTGTATTAGTTACAGCTTGAAAAAGGCTAAGAAACACTATGAACTCTATAATGACCTTCAAAAGGGGAGCACTCAGATGTTGGTGTGAACGAGAAAGAAAGAAAGGAAGACAATCAGAAGGTATAGAAATTAGACTGTATGGGTAAAATCCCCATCCAAGTAAAATCAATGGCAAAAGTTCTATTGATTTCATTTGGGCCAGGATTCTACCTCCATGTACAGTATAGGAGGAAAGAGAACAAAGTTCATATATCTGCTAAGTCATCTGTGCCATGCAAATCAAGTCTTATTTAGATATGTTTAGTTGCAGGTGGGCAAACACTGCATACATTACACAAAGATCACTTTCAAAGGCATATATTTTGAAACTCAGGATTTAGATGTCATAATCAGCTTGTGTATGCAAGCTTTAGAGCAGGATTTTGGAGTTCCCCAGTTCCTGATGATTTTTCTTGATGATTTTTAAAATTGGGGGATGTTTCTCTGCTCTGAGCTACAATGTTCTCAATTCAGATAGAAAACTCACTTGGCATGCATTCACATTTGATTAGAATGGGCAAGCATTTTCAGGTAATCAATATAGTGGCTACTTTTATATCCAGGTAAGGGCTACAACTTCCATTGGCAAGAGTATTTCACAATCATGATTGCTCATAGTAGCACACAATATTTCCAGTTTGAGATCTTGTATATCCTGTGCCATTAACACTATATCTAAAGTTATTAATCAAAAGACTTGTAAGATTCTCAGATTAAAAGCTAAAAAATGTACCAAGTTTTCTTATCCATACTGAATACTGCCGTTTTCAATGGAGATCCCATGCTTGAAGCTTATGAGAGGTTTGAAACATTAGAATATATCTGAGGGACTTGGATGATAGGCAAACGTCAGTGATGTGGTCACATGATAAATAAATTTATTGCATGACTTGACTGCAAAATATCATAGATATAACCTCCATACACTCCCACATAGATCCCATATATGATCTACATATATGCACACATGTTAAAACCTCTCGCAAGTGGTCACTCAATGGACCAATAGAAATTGTCTGCTTCACTGTAGTGATCTTCTAATGAAGGTGGAACAGATCTGTACTAAAAATATAGTGGATATTTTGAGGTGATAGCTAGCAGAAGAGTTGCCTAAAAAGGATGCTTCCATGCTTCATATATTATCTAAAATATACACAAACAGCTACTCTGTTGCTGTGGCAGTCTGGAATGTCTGTCAGTACCTCAAATGCTTTGGCCCATTATTCTTTAGGCATCTTCTTGACATCGTCTCATCCCATTCACATTGTTCCTATTGCCACAGTTAGTAAGTGTCTTGCTTTGAGAAGTCCCTTTGCATTGCCTGTCTTGCTGAGCTACACTAATACGGCATGCATTCATGATTATTTTATCTCACCAATAGCTGCATCATAGTAACAGTATCTTAGTGCTACTGGTATGTATAAAGCATTGTTCCCATGAAAAAAATACAAGGTATGGAATGCTTGTCCTTCCCTGCAGGGACTCCCAATTGCTACAGATTCACTGTCTGACTGTACACACTCTCTTATGGCAGAGACTTTTCTGCCAACTACTCTGAATATGTGAATGATGAAAACACAATGAATATGTCACTGCTAAAGATAAGAGTTACAGTAAAAATGTTCATTAGCAGCTGTCAACTGCTTTCCTAACTGAGCCCTGCTATCGCACTCCTGTGACTTCTTGTCTCCCAACAATAAGGAAGCAGGGAAGTCTCTAACACACTCTAATGTACTATTTTAAAGATTATGTAAGAAATAGCCCACTCTAGCAATGCGGAGGTGCAATACAAGACAGTCGGTACTCAGCCATGTAAACTATCTCAGATGACAATGATTCAGTCAGCTTAACTTCCGTATCGGAAAGATAACGGAGCAAATAAATAAGCAATCAATTTGCAAACATCTAGAAGATAATAAAGTGGTAAGTAACAGTCAGCATGGATTTGTCAAGAACAAAACATGTCAAACCAACCTAATAGTTTTCTTTGACGGGGTAACAAGCTTTGTGGATATGGGGAAGCAGTAGATGTTGTATATCTTGACTTTAGTAAGGCTTTTGATATGTCTTGAATGACCTTCTCATAAACAAACTAGGGAAATTCAACCTAGAGGGAGCTACTATAAGGTGGGTGCATAACTGGCTGGAAAACCGTTCCCAGAGAGTAGTTATCAGTGGTTCACAGTCAAGCTGGAAGGGCATATCGAATGGGGTCCTGCAGAGATCAGTTCTGGATCTGGTTCTGTTCCATATCATCATCAATGATTTAGATAATGGCATATAGAGTACACTTATAATGTTTGTGGATGATACCAAGCTGGGAGGGATTGCAAGTGCTTTGAAGGATAGGATTAATATTCAAAATGATCTGGACAAATTGGAGAAATGATTTTAAGAAAATAGGATGAAATTCAATATGGACAAATTCAAAGTACTCCACTTTGGAAGGAACAATCAGTTGCACATATACAAAATGGGAAATGACTGCCTAGGAAGGAGTATTGCAGAAAGGGATCTGGAGGTCATAGTGGATCACAAGCTAACTATGAGCCAACAGTGTAACACTGTTGCAAAAAAATCAAACATCATTCTGGGATATAATAGTAGGAGTGTTATAAGCAAGACACGGGAAGTAATTCTTCTGCTCATGCTGATTAGGCCTCAACTGGAGTATTGTGTCCAGTTCTGGGCACCACATTTCAGGAAAGATGTGGACAAATTGGATAAAGTCCAGAGAAGAGCAACAAAACTGATTCAAGGTCTAGAAAACATGACTTGTGAGGGAAAATTGACAAAACTGGGTTTGTTCCATGTGGAAAAGAGAAGACTGAGGGGGGACATGATAACATAAGTACATAAAAGGTTATTACAAGGAGTAGGGAGAAAAATTGTTCTCCTTAACTTCTGAGGATAGGACAAGAAGCAATGGGCTTAAATTGCAGCAAGGGCAGTTTAGGTTGGACATTAGGAAAAACTTCCTAATTGGCAGGGTGATTAAGCGCTCGAATAAATTACCTAGGGAGGTTGTGCACTCTCCATCATTGGAGATTTTTAAGACAAACACCTGGTACCTTTCAAGGTCCCTTCCAGTCCTATGATTCAAGTGTCTCATGCAGAGCAGGTATAATATGGGTTGTAGTCTTGTCCATTCTGGAATGTATTCCAAATGGAAAATTTAGGATCCTTGCAAGACTCACTCATGAATTTTCAGTTCCAGGACACAATTTGGCTACTATGGACTTCATGGGAAGCTGAAGTATGCATTTTAAAGAAGTGTTTGTGGGGGGGGGGTTACAACAAGTTCTTAACTATTCTAAAGATAAGAGATGCCTTTTCAAGCATGTCAGGTGTGATCCATTTGCCATTGCTTGCTTTGTTTAGGATCATACTCTGTAGTCAAATAGAAAAGGCAACTTTTGATTACTGTCTTTTTGTGCATGCTTCAAAGTAACGGTGAAGCAAGTCTGACTGCAAGATGGCAGAACTAATCTCTGGATAGCCCCAGAAAATATAAAACATAGCTTCTTTAATAATACAAAAACTTCTTAAAAATATAAATGGTACACTAAAAGAAAGAAAAAAACCTAAACCGAACCCAAAATACCAACCAGTCTCTTTCACACCCAAACGCACACACAAAGAAAGGGTTAGATACTCTTATTTAAATATATAGGTGCACCATTGTGTTGACACATTCACAAGAGTTTTATATTCCTTGGGTCACATGGATTAAGGGCCAGATTCTCAACTGGTGTAACAATGATAACAGTGTAGCTATGTTTACTTATAGCAGCTGAGAATCTAGGCCCAAATATGTAGCTGGCCAAGAATTCCCTGTCCCTTTACTCTCTTTTCAAAAAACACATTTCTTCTTGTCTGCTAGAATTTAGGAAGCAGAAGTTGCAGCTTCACATGTCAAATTTTGAGCAAGAACATCAGCAAGGGTCAATGAAAAGCATTTTCCAGATCCAGATCCTGACAGTCCACAATTGCAAAATGTAAAGACTTCCTAGTGTCGTGCCATTGAGCTGTCTGCACTTATCAGACAAACTGAATTGACATTTTGGAGACACTTTGCAGATTCAGTGTATCAGGGGAATTCATGGCCAGCTGAGATTATAGGAACTTTTCATAAAAATGAAAGGGAGAGAAAAGGAGATGAAGGGAGGGAAAAGTGTGTGGGGGGGAGTATTATCCAATCCCTGTCACATCCAAAATGTGAGTAGAACATACTTACTGCACAGTTACAGAGGATTCTATTAGAGGATGGCCGGTAATAAAATATCATGGCCATCAGACCCAGGATGCCACCATGATACATACAGCAGCCCAACTAAAACAGGCCTCCCAGCCCAACTAATATATCATACCATGAGTGTCAAACAGGCAGTATCAGAAAGCATTACCTGCTGAAAATTGCGATCAAATGAAAAAGCTTTTCCAACTTTAGAAAAGCTTTCAGACAATTTCTATACCATGTCTCCCAAAAGTCTTGTATTTTTCTTATTCCACCACCTTATAACCCCTTGCTAAAATTTTCCTTCTTTGTATCATAAGCTACAGATATATATTCACCAAGAGACACGACTGAAGCTCTATATAAATAGTATCAGATACACAAATATACCTTGACATGAATTTATCATTAAGACATTACACCACTTACAATTGCATTTTCACCTGCCAAGGGGATACAGACCTATGGTTTACTGGCATTACTGGTACTTGCTGTCATGGGACAGTCTGTGTTTCAAACTCAGCCTTGCATTTTTATTATTTCGACTGAGGGTGTCTCTCTCTGGGCCTGATCCTGATACTTATTCAGTGTCTTCTGCATGGTTCTGAGTGTCCTCAATTCACACTGACGTTGATGGCAACTGAGGTGCCCAGGATGGGACCTTTATTTTTTTCTCATGCATTCTTTTACCCAGGTGCTATATGTTTCAGGGTTAGCCAGTCAGCAAAGAAAATTATTATTCTTTTTTACCCACAGATTACCTGTTCTGGTATCAACTACTAAAAGGGAAAGCTAGAAACATCACACAGCTGCATTCAAACAACAGTGTATGGTTACTCCATTTTCACCGGCCTAAACAAGATTCTTTCAGAAAAACACTTTTCTTACTGCTATCCACATCCTCTACAAGTGATGCCCAGCCTCACATTCCATTTGTCTACCTGTTCTCCTCCCAGTTGCTGCTTTCTGTCTGGATTTTCAATTTGGAAATAGCAGTGAGGTGAAAGGCAGCACATGTTAGGGAAGCTCATAGTTGAAAAGGGGTAAAGCTAGGTTGAGGTTTGCCGGAAGGAAAGGCAGCTGTGAAGCAGGGTGAAGCCTCGTTGCCCATGGAAGAGTTCATGAGCAGCCATTTGGGAGGGTGATTGTATGTTTTTGCTGAGAAAAGGGAGGGTTTAGGTACAATTTTGTTCAATACAAATTACTGAAGATGAGCATGTTCACACTTCACCTTCAAAAGGCTAAAGTGCATGAAGAGTAGTTTTAAAAGCTAACAAATATGCAACAAATGCCACGAACTCCTTATAATCATAACAAGATCTTAAGATAATTTGTGTAAAAATTTTGACTTCGTGCCTTAATGCACCTACAGCACTAGAGCCTTAAAGTACCATTTGTCAGGAGGAAAGGGATATTGCGGTGCTTCTTTTACAGGATCTCAAGATTATTCAATGGAATCCACTTTGTAGCACGGGAGGGAATTTGAAAGTCTGGAGCTTTATTTTAATTTAAGAATTCCACTTTTCCAAATGGGCTGAAGAAAAAAATAACCCAGTCCAGAGCTTGCACTGAAGCTAGAAACATATAACAACAACTATTGCATTTTATGGGATGATGCTAATGTGCAACCATAAAGTTTGATTTCATTTTGAATGTTTGCCAGGTTAGAGTCAAATTATCTCTTTTCAGCATGAAGGATAATGCATTTAACAAAACATTTGTTCATCCCTTTTGTGAAAGAGTTTGGAATTTTACTCCTAGTATTGAATCAAGAGAACCAGAAATGCTTTTGTCAGGTGGGCGAGCGAGTATGAAAACAAACACATTTTAAAAATTTTTGTGAATCAAAGGCATAGGATTTTGGAGATCTTACCACTTGTCAAACGTATAATGTATGGACCAGCAATGGGCTCCAAGGTTCTCTATTAGGTTCAATGTTATTAAATATATTTATTAGCAAGTGGAAAGGGGGGTGAGTAGCAAGGTAGCAACATTTGCAGATGATGCAAAATTATATATATTAGTCAAGTTCAGGGAACACTGATATTTCAGAGGGACTTCACTGCTGCCTATTATGATGACCAATATTGTCTTATTGTTGTCTGCTTGTACTCCCCCATCTATTATATCCATCTGTTGTCTCTTCTCTTATGCTTAGATGGCCCCGCCCCAAGGATATTACAATCTTTTTGTTCTGTGTTTGTATAGCACCTAGCACAATGGCGTCTTGGTCCATGAGAAGAGCTTCTCGGTGGTATGGAATACAAATAATAAATAATAACAACAGGTGAATGGGCAACACATTTGGCAGGTGAGATTCAATGTTGATAAATGCAAAGTAATGCATATTGGGGGGGCGGAGCGTGAGCTATTCATATACTTTACATAGTTCTATGTTAACCACATCAGCTCAGAAACACACAAACAACATATTTAGATGTATAAGAAATGAGATAGGGAATAACATAGAATAAATTATGATGTCATTATATACTTCCATCTCAAAATATATATTGCAGAATTAGAGAGGTTTCAGAGAAGGGTGATAAAGATTTAAGGGCATAGAAAAACTCTCAGATTGGGATTATCTTGCAAAAGAGAGGAGAGGTAAAAAAAGATATATTAAATAATAAATGATATAGAGAAGGTAGATTGGGAATGACAGTTTTCCTTGTTTCATAACTGAAAGGTGGTAAATTAAAAACTGAAAAGGAAATACTTTTACACACAAAGCGTAATTAGACTGTGGAACTCATGGTCTCATGTTATTGAGGCTAAGAACTTAGATTCAAAGGGGATTGGACATGTATATGGATATCAAGAGTATCCAGAGTTATAATAGTTAGTGAGAAAAGAATATTGAAAGGAATATAAAAGCTCATGTCTTGGGGCTTAAGTCAATCTCTAACTAGAAAGGATTATGATGAGCCTTTCGTGATGGGGAAGGATAGATTATTCCACATCTGTCAACTGTGGGGTTTCTTAAACATCTGGTGCTAGCCACTATTGGAGGCTGGTTACTGAGCTAGACGGACCACAGTTTTGATGTAGTTTGGCAATTCCTATGTTCCTGTGAAAAGCCCTCTACTAATGTCTATCCTTCCCAAGCTAATAATGGTTTTGTAACTTAAAAATCATTATATAGTCAGTCTTTCTAAGTTTAGTTTAAAACAATTATTCAGGAGTTACTGGGAGCACTTAAACAACCTATTAACATATACCTTGTACCTGTGTATACACAGATCCACCTGCATACAGCGACATTCTGGCACACAGGTATATACAGGTCTGGAATTGAGCAACTGGAAGATGTTAGAATCCTAAGAGTTAAACTGTTGTTATAAATTACAAACATAAAAATATTAACAATCACATGTACAGAGTAAATACTGAAATGGATTAATGGAGAAACAATTTCAGTTCCTACTTTTGTGTATTTTCCAAAATTAACAGGACTAATAGGATTTTGTTGTTGTTGTTTCAATCCATGAACAAAAACCTAAAAGTCTCAAACAGAACAAGATACAAAGTTCCAGCATTAATTCATGTTTCCATAGTATTTGGACCACTTTGTTTGCTATGAAAGACAAGAAGAACTTTTCTTAAAGCCTTGTTTCTACTGAAATATAATACACAGAAAGACATGATTGCAGAAAAAAACCAACCATTCTGCTTGCCTGATGTTTTAAATTACTTTCCAAGAGAAAAAAAGAGTCTGGCAGTAAACAGATCATTTCACATCCCTTCTTCCTTAATGATTGTGAGAACACCTCTTTCTCAAAGTGACTATGGCTAAGATGTACAGTAGAAGAGCAATAAGACTGTCATCATTACCTAAAAGAAAATGAATGTTACCACCTTGACAGTAAGCTTCTGCTACAACAAGGGATAACATAGCAGTAAGAAGGCACAATCTCCTATTGCCAGATGAAAGGATGATCCACCCTTATTGTGGTTTCTGTGAAGCTGTAAAACTATTTGCAGGGAAGTACTGAGGTCCCTCCCTATTTCTCAAGAGCCACACAGTTCCCCCCAAAGGAGCAGGGAGTGGCTTTTCCCCTTTGTGCAGAGTAAGAACAACCAATCCTGCCATTTCTGAAGGCCTAGGAGAAGGAGCTCAGAAACAAATTCTGCCTCCTTGAAACAGAATGCCTCCTGCTGGTCCCCCAGTGTAGCGTGACTCAGCACCGTCCTTTGTCCTGGGCTGTGCTTTACAGGCTTGGTTAAAAGCAAGGAGAAATGTATCAAAATAATAGCAAGTTTTCTAAACCTTCTCCAATCTCCTTGTGCACCAGACTTGTAAAGCCAGGAAAATTCTAACTCACGGCTCTCAATCAACTTTGATTTGCCAAACTGCAAAAATATCAAACTATATTAAAAATACATTAAACAGAAGGATTCTAGGTCCCATGGAATTACAGTAGTGTGGGTTAACAAAGTCTTTATTGGTAGTAATGTATAGGAAGGTAGAATAGGCAAATACATTCACATATCATTTGCAGATAGGAAAATCTTCCCATCTTAAAAAAAAAAAAAAAATAGCCATCTGCTATGTGAGTCCCAGACTGATAGCACAGAAGGAATCTATTCTCAACCCAGTGTACATAAGTTCCCTTAGACATTTTTTGTAACATTTTGTCATGTTGTATTATTGCACATGTGATGATCTCCAGGGAAAATGACTCGAGAAGTGAAATGTGACACAGCAAAAGCAAAGCATAACTTGATATCTAAGTAGGCACAAGATAAGATTAACAGAGTCTAACAACCAAACTCTCACCAACATATTCAAGATGGATAATCATCATAACCTATTCAGAGCCACCTAAAATAATTTGTTACAGTCACCTACATATCTGGTATTGAAAATTGACAAATCCCATAACTCATTGACAGACATTGAAACGCTTAATACTTTGGTAAATTTTTCACTGTATGGGTACATTTTTTAAAATTCATTTCTTCAGGTGATCAAGATCCACGGTGATAAAACTAAGCAGTTACAGTAATTAGTTACATGTAATCAGATTACTCTCTCAAAATAACTGTAGGGCAAACTTAGAAATGATAAAAAGACCCTGTCATCATTTAGAGCTAGCTGCAACTCTGGCCCTTTTATGATCTCTTTGAGTGCAACTCCTCAGATGTTAGGCCTCCTGCCTTTTACCTTCTCAGAGTGGAATCAGACAATTCTGTCACGCTCAGGCAGGAGATCTGAACTGCAGTACATTGTGTACCAACTGCTCTTACCCTGTAGGCCCAACGGGGGTTGGATGCCTGCAGTTCTTGTTCCCCTCTGGGAGCTTGTGACCAGTGGCTTTCCATGACTAGTGCTGCCTTCTTAAAATTAACATATTGTTCATTGAGGAACTAAGTATCTCAGAAAAAAAGAATGAAAACAACAAAAAGCCTACATGTGTACCTAGCTTGCCCAGAGTAGGGTTGCCAACTTTCTAATTGCACAAAACTGAACACCCTAGCCCCGCCCCTTCCACAAGGCCACACCCCTGTTCACTACATTCCCCCTCCCTCGGTGGCTCGCTCTCACCCACCCTCACTCACTTTCACTGGGCTGGGGCAGGGGGCTAGGGTGCGAGAGGGGGTGAGAGCTCTAATTGGGGGTGCAGGCTCTGGGATGGGGCTGGGGATGAGGGGTTTGGGGTGCAGGAGGGGGCTCTGGGTTTGGGAGGGCTCAGGACTGGGGCAGGGGCCTACCTCAGGTGGCTCCCTGTCTGTCCTGGCTCCATGCTGTGCCCCGGAAGTGGCCTGAAGATCCAGCTCCTAGGTGGGGTGGGGCAGGATGCTCCACATGCTACACTCTCTCCCACAGGCACTGCCCCTCCCAGCTCCCATGGTCGCGGTTCCCGCCAATGGGAGTACGGAGCCGGTGCTCTGGGTGGGGACAGCGCATGGAGCCCCGTGGCCCCTCCGCCTAGGAGCCGGACCTGCTGGTCACTTCCAGGGTGCAGCATGGGGCCAGGATAGGTAGGGACTAGCCTGCCTTAGACCCGCAGCACCGCCGACCAGACTTTTAACAGCTGGTTGGCAGTGCTGACCAGAGCCGCCAGGGTCCCTTTTCGACCGACACCTGGCAACACTAAGCCCAGAGTCCTACCAATGTAGTGACCATGCAGGCCCATTCTTCTGGGGTCTCAGCCTCAGTTTCCATTTATCTCAGCCTTCTCTCCTGAGAGACCATCTCAGTCCACAGGCAAACTTGTGCCAGGGAGTGTCCTTTTAAAACTGGCAAAGCCCTTTGTTTTCTAAATGCATAAACTTGGGCCTCCTTGCTTGCCAAAGTCTCTGGAGTGTTGGTAGATGAACAGCTACCTGGATCCACACTCTCCCTTCCTGGGATGAATTTCCTAACAACTCTATATTAACTTAAAATCAACACATACATTCAGTAAACATCAACAATACTCAGACAAACATAGAGAATATTGAATTTATAGGTTGTTACAGTCAACTCCAAATCCACTACAGACACCAATATTCATATTAACTCCAGTTTATTTAAAAGAAGCAACGCCCACATAGAGAAAACAGAGAACCAAACAGCTAGGCCAAAAGTTACAGTGTGCTCCCCTTTTGAATTCAAGCAGGAAAAAAGGAAGCTCTTACAACTCCCTCTTTCACTTCCCATATTTTCAAGAAGATCTTAAATGAATTGTACTTGGGTTCTGTATTGAATACTAGTACCCTCTAGTGTGCACTCTTAGGAAAACCTCCAATATTATAAATATTATTACTGTTTAAAGTTACCCTTTTAAAAAATATTACAGATTAATCTTTAAAGCATGCAGTCCTGCAAAGTCATCTGATTTGCTTTCAGGCTACAAACTACAGTAAGTTACTTTTACTACTTTTTTGGTTTTATTTTTTAGCCATTATATAACTCTCATCTTCAGAGAATAGCATGAGCAAAGATGACAGAGCATCATGAAACACAGCCACTATGTTAACTGAGCAAGTTAGTCACATGACACAAAAGAAAACTCAGACTAATCTATCATTTAGGATTTCTATGAGAAGGTGATCAGTAATATGTAACTGATTACTTCTCAGATCCAGTAATCAGTCATTTGTAATAGAATTCTTTTTCAAAAGAGCCTGTCAGAATTTGTTACAGTCTGATTCAAAAGCGGGTGATTGTTCTGTGACTTTTCCACCATCCTATACTTAATTTACAAGTCTGCTGTAAACCAGTGCAATCATTTTGAGCATTATTTGAATCAATGTAACACATTTATCTTGCTGACAATCTGACTTTTGCCTCAATTGTGGATAACATTATAAGAAGCAGCACTCGAGGAGAGATCTATTTCTGTCGTTTGCGGGAATAATTGGGCTTCTATTTATTTCTCTTTGAGTATTATGAGCTACATTTTCAAAACTACCTAAACTGAGTGCACAAATCCTGCATTTACATGCAAAAAATGAATATAGCAGAACTTCCTTCTTAGGTGATCTTGCAAGGTCTCAAAATTATTTTTCCCCTATCCTCAGACTCAAAAAATCTATATGGTCTAAATATCTCCTTTTGTTCTGACATACACTGTATCACAGTAGTCCCCAAACTCTGGGGCGTTCCCTCTATGGAGACACAGAGGAACATTCAGGGGGTCATAGGCATGGCCCAGGCCAGCCCCCAGGGGAGCCGGGAGGGAGCACCACACATTCTAGCTTTGCCCCCACCCCAGCTCTCCCCTGTGCTTCAGCTCTACTCAGCCCCCTGCTTCACCCCCTCAACCCAGCTCTGGCTCCGGTCCAGACGCAGTTCTGCCCTCATTCCCTCTCTGCCCCCAGGCCAACTCTGCCTCTAGGCCCAGCTCCTCCCCCTATCATCAGTTCTGGCCCCAGCTCCACCTTCAGCCCAAGCTCCCCTGCTAAGCTAACCGTGCAGTAATGGGATGGGGCAGGGCAGGGCTGGGGGGGGGGGGGCAGATTTTATTACTGGTAAGGGAGGGGTGCAACAGGAAAAGTTTTTGAACCACTACTATATCAGCTATAATGCATAGAATAGTAATTATTAAAAAGTCAATATTTGCCTAACATTCCTAAAGCGTTAGCTTAGATATCTTCCATTCTATGTATGGGGGAAACAATCATAATCCCAGATGCTAATAACTGTTGGTAAATGCTGATTTTTTTAATGGCTACCATATTACCACTAATTCTGTTTAAATAAATTTCTCTCAGTGCTTCAATGTGTACAGTGGCATCAATAAACTGAAGTGAGGTTCAACTACCATGGAATCTTTGAGGACCTCCTGTTTCCAACTTGGCCTCCCTCCTTCTTGTTAAAAGAACACTACCCATAAACTACTTTTCCTATTGCTTCAACCACTGCAGCCCACACAAGGACTGGCAGCATAGGCAACCTATGGCACGTGTGCCAAAGGCAGCTCATGCGGGCTGGTCCTGGCCACCAGTCGGGGGGGGAGCGGGGGATCTGCATTTTAATTTAATTTTAAATGAAGCTTCTTAAACATTTAAAAACCTTATTTACTTTACATACAATAGTTTAGTTATATATTATAGACTTAGAGAAAGAGACCTTCTAAAAACGTTAAAATGTATTACTGGCACGCAAAACCTTAAATTAGAGTGAATAAATGAAGACTCAGCACGCCACTTCTGAAAGGTTGCCGACCCCTAGGCTAGTGGATAAGGGCTGGAAGTAGGAAGTCTATTCCCAGCTCTGTCACTGATCTGCTGGGACACCTTGGAAAAGTCACTACACATTTCTGCCCTCTGTTTTGTTTTCCGACCCTTTTTTTGTCTTGTCTATTTAGTTTGTTAACTTTTTGGGGTGGAGACTATGTGTTTGTACAGTGTCTAGCACAATGCAGCCCAATCCCAATTGGGGCCTCTAGATCTTACCATAATATAAAAAATAAAGTAAGACCAAATATACTCTTTCCATCTTCAGCGGTTCTTTCCAGCTAGGTTCCTTTTACTTGCGATGCATTATTTCATAATCAAGAAACTACAACTATTGAGACTATAAATAACTTTAAAACAAAACTTCAGAAAACTTTAAATATGGAAAATGTTGTTCTATAGAATATTTTCAGGAAGCTATAACACACATTATACTGTATGTGTGTCAGTGGGTTAAATTTACACTTGAGCTTGACGCAAAAACTTCTTTTAGCCTCTAAACCCACAAAACTCCACTAGAACCATTGCTATTCCTTGCAGATTTTTAGTTTACAAAAACAGTTTTAACTCAATAGACCATAGAAGCTCTTTTAGAATCATTACACTCTAATTCACACATCAATATTTAAAATCATATGGCATCATCATAATGTTTTACGGTTGTGTGCATTAAAGAATAGTTTTCAATAGAAAACCCATAGTCAAACTGATAATGGTTATCAACTTACAGATGCCCATCTGTCTTGTTTTTTTTAATCTACTAAAAGTGTTTTCCGCTTGTAGCAATGCCTGAAGCCAAGTTATATCATCCTGACACAAAGCAATAGGAAATCTTGCCTCAGAGATTTCCCTTGCTTAGAAGTAACAACACTTCTTTAAAAGCTTGAAGGTGCTATAATTAAAAATGTATCAACCGGTTAAATTGTCAACTAAAGGGAAATGACTGTTAAGAGTTATTTCTACCCAGATAGAAGGCCTTTCATTGTTCATACGTGTTTACACTTTTAAAGTACCAATTAAAATGCAGCATTCTTTTTGGGGAAAGCATATTAAGTCGACCTAATGCCCTCAGGGATTCTTCTTGGTTGTATAAAAACATATCTACCAGCTTTCTATGCACACATGTAATATACATTTCAAAAGAAGTCAATTAACATGCAGATTTTTTGACCAATGCTTTAGGCAGCTGAATATGCTGTCTCTCTCTAGAAATGCTAATTTTATTTTAATAGCAGACTTGAAATTGAAATTTTAATTAAAGAATACTTCTTTTTTGTTACTTGATCCTTTTTTGTATCTATACAAATATGGAATACAATTAGGACCATTGTGATTAAAGAAATAATTAGACTCTGCAGGTTTGTATCACAATCATTTAGGGCAATTTCAAGCTTTTACCACCATGCCACATTAGCAAATTCCCTCCCTCATGCAAAGTTTACTAAACAAAATCACTAGCTCTTCATCCATTCAAAATGAATAAGATACATTAACAACAAAAATGAATGTTTTATCAGGAAGGGGAATAAAATGATTCCTACATAAATTAAAACCCAGGAATCAGTTCTCAACAGTTGTATTTGTGCAAACAAGTTGTTTTTTCATGGACAGCTTTATTTTATTTTAATTAAACAACAGAGACTCAACCCACTGCAAATAATTGTGTTGTTAATCTGGCAACGTTACTTTGAACAGAAACTGAGGAAGAACTGATCAATGTTAATCAATTGCCTTGGAGGAATAGAGTTGTTTTTGACAGACTTGCATAATGGATGAAGCACACAATGAGATAATTGGGAGAAGTTTGTCCTAGAAGGTACTAAGTTTGTAGTTACACCTAAAAAGTTTCTTTATATCCTCACACTTCCCTCTGTGTATATATGAGGTATACTCATAAAAAACACAAAAGCAAAGCAAAGATCATGTTTTATACAGTTGAATCAGATGTTTCACCCAGTATTTGCTATTTAATGCTAATTAGTGATTTATTTTCATTTTGGAAGGCCTTTTGTGAATATCTTTAGGTGAATTAAAAAAACAAAGGGCAGGAAATAGGGCAAGATGGTCAAAATTAGCTGTGCACTTACTTTACTAATTTGTCGCACACAAATGAGGCATACAGAAAGTTACCCTGCAATAATGCAACCCTAATAGTGAACGTCTAGCCTTTAATATTTGTTTTTATTTCCTATTCATTCTTTATATTGTGGTACCACTAAAAGGCCCTAATAATGGATTGAGTTCCCATTGTGCTGGGTGCTGTACAGACACAGATGAAGAGATAGTCCCTGCCTCAGACAGCTTAGAATAAATAGATGCTCTGGTAGGCAATCTATTGTTTGCTAACTCCACTGATGTTATCCTGAGAAGCCAGGTCAAGTAAGGGATATTGAGATGACCCACAGAAATGTTATGGGACAGCAACCCATAAAGGTAAAGGTAACTTTTTTCACTAGATTAAGCCCTAAGGAATTAACTGAAAGTCCACTGTAGTCAAAGGGCGTCTTTCCACTGACAACAACAGGCTTTGGATCAGGTCACAGATGCCCACCGACAATATTTAGTACTGTTTTGACCTGTTTTACATTATTGTTCATTGGAATTGCAAAAGGATTAGAAAAAGAAAAGTTCCCAAGCAGAGATCTGTTATATTAAAACACAGTGATTTATGCAAAGAAATACATTTTACATTAAATTGACAAAGGCTATGTAAAGATTAGCATCTCATCAGAACGCTCTTTTGCTTCTAATATATAATTATAACATGATTTTGGATCAACAGCTTCCTGATAAAATAAATAATATTTACTGTAATTGTTTTCCAATATGTTACGTTCCAAGGCCAAGATGTTTTAAAAAACGGCCTAAAGCTAGGCTTTTCAATCAATATTTAGGTGCCTAAATAAATAGCTTGATTTTTAAAATGTTTTTTGTTACTAGGTGCTCAACTGGCCACCTACTTAGGCACCTAAATAAAGATTTAGAAAACCAACTTGAAGTACTCTTTTTTAAAAATATTGGTCTGTCCTGATTTGTAGATGTTTCATGTTCAGGTAAAACTTGGAGGAAAGGTTTGTCTAAAAATGGGCCAGAGGATTCATTTGTCATTTGCGAGACATGGGATTGTGAACTCTGAATACCCAAATCTATAATAATACCTGGGATGTATACTAAAGAAAAATCAAACAAAATACATCCTCTGTTACAGTGATTGCACTGATTCATGATGGAGAATTGTTCTGCAAAGGTTGAGCAAAATCCCTCATCATTTAGGAGCCACAAGCCAGGTTTTTTTTTAATTAAAAAACCCTAAACAACAACAACAAAAATTATTTCCATTTCTGAAGTTTGGCACTGATTCTGCAAAGAAACCTGATTCAGAAAGGCACTTCAGCATGTGTGTAACTGTAAGCATGCTATTAAAGACCTCACTGGATTCAGGACTTTACATTTCACAGGCAACTTCAAAAATGTAAGGCCACTGAGGGTAACCTTCATGGCACGTAGATAGTCCAGTAGTGCTCTACATTGCTTCTCCACCTGCCACTCCCCCTAAAAAGACCCAGCACTGGATTTAAGTGATTCCCAGGGGATTGAGTGGGGTGAATTTCACACTTTGCAAATATCAAATTTATGGCACAACCTGATGAAACATCTTTAAAACACTGCATACTAATGACATTTCAGAACACACTTCCTCAGAAGCTATACCCTTTATTAATTTATTTCTGGCTTTCAGGGCCTTTTGAAAGCAGAACCCATCACCCCACCCTTCTCTCTCTGTGTGTCTTTTTTATCCTGTTTCATGTTTTCGATGCCTTTCCATGAAGGTACACATCTGCTGCCATCAACACGCAAATTAGCACATCAATGTTTCTGACGAAAATAAAAAATGTCATGGCAGTAAGAGAATGTTTTGAAAGCAAGCCAGTTTGTCAGTAAATTATAAGCTTCATTACCATAAAACTCTAACAAATAGAATCCACATCTCATTAACTGAAAGCACAATATGACTGCAGCAATATTCATCTCCCAGAAGAGTGCTTATCCATAGGAAAAAATAGATAAAAGTTTTCCTGAGAGCTGCCACTAATGACAGCATTAACGTTATTTATTAAAGAATGCCTGAACATGTTTGAAAATATACATTTTCCCCCTTTCCTTATGTTCTTCTGATTAAGTACAGTGGTGTATTATATAATAGTAATATGATTATTGGCTTCCTTCCATTACAGGATTGTGTTAACAGTTACAGTACAGAAAGAATTGTTTTCTCTTAGTCTTTATTTCCAGTGACTTCCAATTTTCTCCTCCCACCTAAAAAAATTACTATTAGGACTGAAATCTCATGTCCCTGTTCTCAATCGAGAACTCGAGTATTTTCTTGAGAAAAACTGCTCAGCTGCTATTGATTTACCCAGGTTTGCTTTTTATGATGCAAGCTGTTTCGTGGTTTCTACAGATTCAGATTGCTGAAAAAGGAACAATGTTATGTTCATCAATGACGAACGCCTGCTCTGTAATCTGTGAACAAAAATGTTAGGGAAGATATTAAGTAATAAGTGCAATTATCACACTGAAAATATATAATACTTTACTTTTCAGATCAGAGTAGGGGTCATATTGTAACCTTGACCCACAAGCAAAACTCGTGTTGATATCAAGTGAGTTCCTTGTTCATTTCCAGGAGGGCAAATGGCCTTTTGTGAGTGAACACGCCTTCAGCTATTCTCACCATACTCTTGAAAGCTATATCTCTCCTGCAGATCCTTCTGTACCCTGTCTTCATTAAGATGGCAATGGAAAGAATGTAGCAGATTTAACAGTCTTGCTGTTGGTCCTCAGTGCATTTATTTTCAGGTTTCCCATATTCTGCGAGCAGTGTATAAACCCCCCGTTAGGCAGGAAGGGAGTTTCTCTGGGGGCTGGAGTAGACCTGCCCTACCACATCTGTATGTCATGTCAAGAATGGAGGCGTTCAAGAGGTGGGAAGCTGAGCTCAGCAGTGAGCAGCTCAGAGAAGAGCAGCGTGCTGAGTTTCCTAGCTCTCAGGGAGAGGCCTTGCAGAGAACAGAGCTTATCCCCTCCTCCTAAAAGGAGACACAGGCCCGCTGAGGCAAGGGGGCTGGGTCATATTCCTCTGCTGGTGAACCTGTGGACTTTGAGCAGCCCATCCAAGATCCCTCTGAAGGAACAGAAGCCAGTGGCCCAGCTGGGACTGACTGAATATCTTCTTTTCCTTTGTTTATTTTCCTGCTACTAAATTGTTTGTTCCTGGTACCATGGAAGGGGTGAGTATCCAGAGATATTCAGCCAGATGACTGAGAACCCATCCCCTTCAGAGTGCTACTGAGTGCCCTCACTTGAGTGATCTGACCTGGAGTGAGTAATCAACCCTGTTGACACCCCAAGGGGGGGCGCTGTTGAAGGTTACACACCCTGAAGCATGAAAAAATTTATTCTGATCTGGGAACCATAACTTTGATGCTCCTGACTTCAGGGCATATAAACTCTTGATTTTAATAAAGCACTTAAAAAAGACACTCCTAGAACTTTACAAATCCCCTTTTTCCTGCAGAAAGGAAGCATCCCTTTTACAAAAACTCCATCTTCTTTGAACGTAATGTACCCTGCAGTGCAGGGAGTCTTAAGGAGGAGGAATTCTAAAGTACTATGATTTCATATTACTTTGCTAGTGTGTATATAATTGATCAATATAAAGACAAAATGTTAACATGAATATATATTGCAGAACAATTTCTAGTTATGAAACTTCCCTTCCATGTTCAGTAATAAGAGGTACTATATAATTTCCTCCTGGGATGATAATGCCTATCTGGTTACATGCTTTAAATAATGCCACCTTGGTATTCACTTTAAGTATCACATAAGTCAGTGAAATATGATTTTCAGTATTTGTTATTTGCTTTCCTAAGGTAACTTTCCCGACAGTACTGAATTCTGGGTTAGAGAACCGGAAAAAGGCAATTCTACAAATTAAAATGCAAAATAAGTGGCATAAAACTAATTAATTTTACTGAATGTAAAATAGGAACTTCATATAGTGAAACCAACTGTAGCTGATTTGAACATGACATTGGAGAGCTTCCACTTGGAAATACAACTGTACTTCTTGCTATCTGGGGCATCTGAAATTCTCTTTTATTGGTAGATTTCTTTTCAATATGCATCAATCTTTTTCTGATGGAGAGGTGAGTGTGGCGAGAGGAAGGACAGTATAGGAAAGTTTTTATAGGAGTCCGTGGCAAGAATTCAAAAACTGGGAGGTAGATTGTGACCCAAGAACCTCTGGATGCAAACTGGAAGAGGGCACCGGGGCAAACAGGAGTGCAGGGATCCTTTGGGCTCACCATCAGAATGCCATGAGGCCTCTAAAAAGCCTGTGTCATCATAACCATAGAAGGACGTATGCATGGAAAATATGTGAGGAGTTATGTATATACAGTAACTCCTCACATAAAGTTGTCCCAGTTAACGTTGTTTTGTTGTTACGTTGCTAATCAATTAGAGAACATCCTCATTTAAAGTTGTACAATGCTCCCTTATAACGTTGTTTGGCAGCCGCCTGCTTTCCCACTGCTCGCAGAAGAGCAGCCCGTTGCAGCTAGCTGGTGGGGGCTTGGAACCAGGATGGACCAGCAGTCCCCCGATCAGCTCCCCGCTCCCCTAAGTTCCCTGTGCAGCAGCTGCCCAGCAGGCTATCAATTGCTGGCAGTTCAGCTGTCCCTCCCCCCACTGCCATGTGCTGTTCCTGCCCTCGGCCTTGGAGCTGCCCCTGGGAGCCTCCTGCTTGCTGTGCAAGGCGGGGAGAAGAGGGGTGCTAATGTCGGGGTGTCCCCCCCTGCTCCTGTACCTTATCTCCACAGAGCAGTGGGGGGACATGGCAGGGCTCAGGATGGAGGGAGCTTGCTGGCAGCAGCTGCTGTCTCAATTTGCTAATCTACTTTAAAAGGCAATGTACTTAGAGTGGGGTCAGCGTACTTAAAGGGGCAATGTGCGTCTCTCTCTGCCATGCTGTTTCCCCTCCCTCCATTCGTGCTGCCTCGTAGAGTGTGAGGCTACATTAACAACATGTTAACCCTGGAGGGCTCAGCCGAATACTAGTTCATCATTTAGCAGCAAGGCATTCCCTGGGAAATATCCAGAAAGGGGGTGTGACACACTTATCTCCAGTTTGGACCATTATATATTGTATGGCATATGATAAGAGTCTATTAGCATTCTAAGTCAAATGCTAAGGAAGATCTGGTGTAGACTTCCGAAGGAAACTTACAGGAAGAGGTAACCAGCAGTGGGGGGAGGGACCCTACATTTGGAGTGACCATCAAAGGCCTGTTCTGGTATATTTGGAGGTTCAAAGAGACGCCCAGGGATCCTTCACCTAGGAAGTAAACTGAGAGGTAGTTTGCTTAATGAAATAGGGATCACAACCAGGCTTGGTTGAAAACACTGTAGGGAACTCTGGGCAAAATAAATTTCTTTAGACAGGAGGAAACTTGTTAGCTACTGTTAAGATTTAGAATACGTCTTACAATGTTGTTTTATCTGTAACCATTTGTTTCCATCTCTCAAACTGTTTTTCAATTGAATCTCCCATTTTTCGTTAAATAAATTTCCTTTTGCTTTATAATGGACCTCAAATGCTGTGTGCAGTACAGGGGTGGTGGGCTGGTAAAACTGGTAAACTGGGATATGCTGTTCTTTTGGGAACAGAGGATCTAGGATTTCTGTGCTAAGATTCAACAGGAGGATATTTTGAAGGGACTTGGGACTGGGGTGCATTTGTTGTCATCCTGCAAGGCAAAGATTAAGCTGATGTAGTGCAGAGAAGAGCACTTGAGTAGTTGACAGGCTGGTTGTGTTAGGGAGCTAATACCCAGCTGCATAGGCAAGATTCCCTCCTGTTGGAGGCTGGTGGCAGCAAGGTAACTCACAGCTCTGGTTGCTGCAAGAAGCGTCAGACTGATGTAAAATACAGCTGCAGTAAAATACTCAAAATGCTTCTAGCAGCAGAAGGATAAATAACTTCCCATTGACTTCACTGGCCGCCGAATCGGGCCCTAGAAGAAGACATGCTGGATAAGGACATGAAAAAGATCTCTGCCTTACCTCACATTTCCTTTTCTGGTTTCTTAGACCTCACTAGGAACCCCAGTCTGCCACTGTTACTCATGTTGAGTAATACCTCTCTCTGTGAAATCACTGGGACACCTTGTGGAGTAAAGTACTACTCAGCAAGGTGTTATCCTCCTGTCCCCCCCAGGCCTTTTATGACCATGATTGACCAGTATTTCAAACAACATTCCAAACAATGTCTAACCAATACTTAGTAAAATGACCAGAGTTGCGTGGGTAAATTTAGCCCAAGCAGAAGTGAAGAAGAAGCTGTTTAAAAATAAAATATAACAAGTCTTTTGAGCATGCAATGAAATTAATAAAATACAAAGGCAAGAGAGAGAGAGAGGAAAGCACACACTGATTAGGGCTCAGTCTGAAAGTGTCAATACTTGAAAAACTCCCATTGAATTCCTCAGGAGTCACCTTTCTATGAACCATGAAACAGCTTTCTCATTCCTGTTTCAGCAGCCATGTTGACATCATTGTTCCTGCAATTCAAGTCATAAAAAAATTCTTACTGGGTCAATGGCAAAATTATTAGCCCACTTTTAGGCTGGCTTTTCATGGCAAGCCTACAGGCACCTTCAAACTAAATGACAAGAAGTAAAGCTACAGGGCAAGTGGCAGTAAACTCATAGGTTACTTTCTGCAAGCTCTGAGGTTCTCATTCAGTTGAGAGTGCAAACACCTTGTAACAGCCACTGTCACAGTATAAAATAACACCCAATTGCATATACTCCAAGGACATCGCTGAAGAAATGACTTATATTGCTCAGTGTTGCCAAATATTGTACAAGTACTTCGACTTATTGTTATTAATAATTATAATTATATATAGATATTGACATATCAATATATTTCATCTAACAATTGCAAAGTGTTAACAGGATTCCCAAAGAGGATCTCAAACGATGAGCATCAAAACATCCTGGTAGGGAAGTGTTACTTTTAGTGTTTATACAGTTTTTGCCATTAAAGATTACAACCTTTAATAAATAGAGATTGTCCAGATGAGGGATGGTGAATAGGACCCAACACAAAGCAGTGATGGAATGGTGAAGTTGTTTTATTTTATATGCTGTTTCTTTGATTGTCCTTAAATTCTATTTTGTTATCTTCTCTCTTATTTCATTTGCTTTGTAAAATCTTTTTGGCGGTGAGTCCTAGGCATCTTGGATATATGTATTTTAAATATTATTATCCCTGTTTTTCAAATGGGTGAACTGATGTGAAGAGATTAAGTTCCTGTAAACATAGATAAATTTGCACCCGTGTAACTATATAATTGTAACTATACCAATAAAAGTCCAAACCCCAAATGCATACATTCTACTGAGCGTGAGACAATTTGACCATACTTCATTGCACGAATTACTTCACCAATCACTTGAGACATAACCATCTGCAAGTATCTAAGTGGTGCAAACAGCAAGGATTAAATGGAAATATTTTGGATGGTATGAAGGGGAGGATGATAAGCAACAATAGGATGAAATAAAGAAAAGGAAAATTTAGGATGATTCTAAAAACGTTGACAGATCAGTTTGACTGCGGATTGGTCTTCCAAAGGAAATCTCATTGCTGGGCACAATGTATTTAAACTAGACTGGCCAAAATCGCCAGCAATGCTCCAATGTAAAGGGGCTGTATTATGTAAACAAACAGGTTCCCCTCCCCCCCCACATCCAATTTCTATAAATCACTGAATTACAAGCAGACTGGTTGGAAGTCAGTGGTGCACAAACCTAGTTTGCAACAGTTAGGCTTAGGTTAGGAAATGGAGAATAGTTTACCCAGAGGAAACTGCAAGGTGAAGTTTCTTTAAATTTACCCCACATGAAATTTGGACATGCTGAGTGACACTAGTGCTAATATTGCTACTCTTACAAAAAACAATGGATTATTATTATTTTTTTTTTTTTTTACCAAAAGTGGCTTGGAGCTCCTAGATGGCAATCCTTCCCTAAATCCAGCAGTACTGACTCAGAAAGAAGAGTGCTACTTATTGAATCAAAAACACCTCTATCTTCACCTACTGCATTTTATTTTGAAGTCTTCAAGCACTGACCTGCTTGCTGGTTTAGCTGTTTAACTTATGAAATCTGAGATCACAGCCTGAGGTGATATGGCTGAAAATTATAACAATCTTTTAGTATTTTGGAATACATTTTTAATAAGCGGGCACTTAACTAGAGCAGTTGTGCTTTTACTCCTTCAGAGATCACATTGAAACATTATCCTTTTAATTCTACAGGATCATTGTCACATTGGTATTTGCGATGGAGTTTGGAATTTAAACGTAGTTCTCACCAAATTACTGTGTTACGTTTGAATGAAAATATTTTTGAATTTCTCTAAGTCTAGAAAAGAGCTGTTTGTGCCAGTAAGTTTCTCCAAGCATTCTGCAGTACTTTTGTTTTGGCTTTAGAAGGCTTCATAAGCTATAATGTAGTCTGTAGCCCAAGCAGAGACCATGTTATCATGAATAATGAGAACATTATACTGACAGCTCCAAACTTCATTGTGAATGAGCCAAAACACATAGCTATGTTTTAGCTAGGCTAAATAAATATAATTAGTTTTTTGCTGCATAAAGTTATTGTTTATTTAAGTGTTGTAATCCTCATGCTAAATATAAGATGAAATTTAATTTGATGGCAAGCAGCAAGTGTTTCAAAGCAGTTTCATCAAAGCTACCTAGCATACGTTTCGTGTTTGTTTAGGGGGGAAGTTGTGCTTCTAATGACTATTTTATATTTGCAATTAGAATTTTTTTACAAGCCCCCTGCTGCTTCCTCTAACTTGGTGGATAGAAGTTTCATGAAGGGAATAAAAAGGTAGATGGGGGAGAACCTCTTCTAATTCTGTGAAAGACACCTAGATTTATTTGTGTGTATATATTAGATTAATATGCAGATTTTAACATATTGATGCCCAAAGCATGTGAATAGGAAAATCACATGATATGCTGGACTTTGTCTTTGGCATTTGATTTGAATATTTGAGATTCAGGTCATCCTGTATGATCTCATGCATATCAAATAGGGACTACTCCCTGCCCAATTCCATGCCATTTTTTAACTCCACACAAAACCTTAGACACTAGTAACTCCTATGTTCATATGTCAGTGATCTCCTAATTGATGCTGAAGTGTGGTCTACTGGAGAGGGCACAAGGATAAAAAACACTAAAATATAAATATTATGTATTATCATATTATGACAAGTGTTCCACCAATGGTAGGCAATGTCATCACCTTGTTTAGTGAAGTGAACATACCAACTATCTTTAAGTTTACTGACATGTAGTGGCTCCACATATAAACACCTCTTGCTGCCTGTCTCAAACCCCTTTTGGGAAGGTGACTGAGAAAGCAGAACTCTGCATACTCTTGAACACTACTGACTCTGAGGGTAGATACCACTCTGGGTTCCAGACATGAATATTGATTTGCTGGTTTTAGACTGGAGGTCAGATGGCCATCTTAGCCATGCAGATGCACCTTTTGATATGACTGGCTCAGAGGTTGGTGCTTCAGCAAGAGATGCTGCTGCTATGTCTGCAACTTTTCTTCTGTGCCTCCAGTAATACATAGAAGCTGGAAACCAGCTGGTAGTGGTGGACAGTTGTCTCTTCACTGAGAATTTGAAAAGGAGTGTCCTTCAAGAATCTACTTTACATGCTGTTCAACATATATCTGAGGCCCCCGGGCAAGATTATTGATTTACACAAGATTAGTTTCTGCAAACTGATGATACACGGATGCATCTCTTTTGCCATATAAACCCTGCGAGATTGGAGGAATGACTGAAAAAAAAAAATGCCACTCCTCATATGGAGGAGTCAGAATTTCATTGGGATTTTGGCATTGAATTCCCTTAGGTATTTAGATAATCCCAACCTACTGGTATAGAGGTGTCAATTGAGATCAAGGCTGCATTGTGCTAGGCCAGGGGTCAGCAACTTTTGGCACGCAGCTCGCCAGGGTAAGCACCCTAGCAGGCTGGGATGGTTTGTTTACCTGCCGCGGCCGTAGGTTCGGCCAATCGCAGCTCCCACTGGCTGCAGTTCACCGTCCCAGGCCAATGGGAGCTGCTGGAAGCAGCACGGGCTGAGGGATGTGCAGATTTTCTGGCATGTATAGTGCCCTGAGTGGCAGGGCATATTAGTAAAATATAAATGATAACAATTATTCCCTCAGAAGAACATAATGTAGCGGATCAAAACTCAAAGACATCATTGGGGCTCAAAGTGCTGCCTGCCTTCAATGGGCTGTGGATCAGGCCTAATAGTTTGTAAGTCCAAAAAGTAATTATTTAAGTATTTAAGGGAGTGGGGACCCAAATTGACTAGAGCTAAGTTAATCACCATGAAACAAAGTTGCCACTACCATTTTAATGTATTACTTTGTGCCTAAATAATAAAGCAAATATGATATGCTGAAAATCAGATATCCGACAATTGGCCAGATTTTCAAATAAGCCTACTTACAAGGGCATCTGCAATTTGAACTTTTTCTGTGTGAAGATGAAACCATGGATACATTTCTACAGTCAGACTTCTTGTGCTTGCAAACTGGCAATCAGGTATGTAATTAATCAATTTGTAAATGAGCATGTAAATGCTGGGTTTTGCGTGTTCGTCTTTTGCATTTCTTGATGTCCTTTGAAAATTTGGCCCAGTGTGGTAAATCATTTCTGAATTGCTTCTTGTTCATTGATTTATGCCTCACCCTCCACACTTTATATTTTACATACTGATTTGCACTGAATGTTTTGTTTTGTTTCAATGCATAAATAAATAAAATACACAGAAGTAAGAATAATCTATTTCCATTTAACAGGAAACAATTTTAATGTAAAACTTCCTTCCATTGACATTGGACCTGCATAGGTCCTTCAAAACCAGGGAAATGGTTCTATGTTAAATTGCTAAAAGCAGCATCTAGTATATTTGTTTTCTTTGATATTTACCATAAAACACTATAAAGAAAGCACTGTGATGCCAAGAGTCAGGGTAAACACATTTACATTTAGGGGTCATCAAATGTCCCACAGTCCTTCACAAAACAAGAAAAAAGATGTTTTTGTCAGTAGTGATTATGCAGGCTGTTTTAACAAAGAGAAGTGGCAACAGCACAATAATGCTACATAACATAACAAGTAAATAGAAATGCATTCTGAATTATAGTCAATCTATAAAATTATTATCCTTCATCTTGCAAGCTGTTTATTTGACCATGTAGGGGGGAAATTATTTAATGCAACAAATCACTCAGCCAATCAATCAAATGAGGACTCTCTAAAGGCAAAGAAAATGGTCTTTATTTTTCTTGCCTTTTTTTGCTAATCATTAGAACCATTTTCAGTTTTCCCTGCTGTGAAACTCAAAACTAAACCCAGTTAACCAACTCCTGAAAAATTAAATGTCGATTACAATTTTCAGTCAGAAAAAAAGGGTGTACCATAATCCAGTCCTTCTTATAAAATACAAAGAACCAGCTAGTACTGACCCCTTTGCGGTGGGACATAGCATTCCAAACTTAGCTACATATTGCAGACAGCAAATTAATTAGGGGAAAAAACCCAGACCTGTTAAATACAGATGAGGAATTTACTCTTTCTCCTAAGACTTGTTATGGAAAAATGCTAGCATCCAATTAGGCAGAAGAGAAGACTATCTTTCAATACTTATCTCCAGTTCTATTCTGTGGTAATTCATTGTTACACTGGAATCTTTATCTACCCCATAGGTGTTATGCTTGATATAGTGAGAATGAATGGGTGAACAGTCTTTCATCCAAAAGTCACACCTCATCCAAAGTTTTCGTTTTCTTTTCTATAGTTTGTATAGTTTGGTTGGTTGGTTTTGTAAGTGAACTTCTATCTACACATCTTACACAAAGCAGACTAATACTAATTTATCTTGAAGCTTGATCCTGCTCCAGTTCGTCACTGGAAAAACTCTCATTTACTTTAATGGTGCAGGATCAAGCCCTTCCAGGGGAATCATTACATTTCCAAAAGGCAATTCTTCCCCTCTCCTTATGGGAAACACTATGATCCAGTGAATAGGGTACAAGTCTAACAGCCAGGAGAGACTTGAGTTCTACTCCTAGCTCTACCACGTAGTAACCTTGAGCAAATCACTTAATCTCTCTGTATCTGTTTCTCCATCTGTAAAAGGGAAATAATAATTACTCACTTCTATACATTTTTGAGATTTTCACACAGAAAGTGATTAGTAAATGTTAAGTATAGTTTTTTGTCATGGTGGTGTACCTGTGTTGGTCCCAGGCTATGCAACAGACAAGCGGGTGACATAATATCTTTTATTGGACCAACTTTTGTTATTGGAAGAGAGAGACAAGCTTTTGAGCTACACAGAGGGACTCAAAGAAGAGCTTGAAAGCTTGTCTCTGTCTCTTCTATCAACAGAAGTTGGTCCAATAAAAGATATTATCTCATCCACCTTGCCTCTTAAGTATACACCTCTACCCCGATATAATGCTGTCCTCAGGAGCCAAAAAATCTTACTGCGTTATAGGTGAAACCGCGTTATATCGAACTTGCTTTGATCCACCGGAGTGTACAGCCCCACCTCCCCCGGAGCACTGCTTTACTGTGTTATATCTGAATTCATGTTATATTGGGTGGCATTACATCGAGGTAGCGGTGTATACTTAAGAGGCAAGGTGGATGAGATAATATCTTTTATTGGACCAACTTCTGTTGATAGAAGAGACAGAGACAAGCTTTCAAGCTCTTCTTTGAGTCCCTCTGTGTAGCTCAAAAGCTTGTCTCTCTCTTCCAATAACAAAAGTTGGTCCAATAAAAGATATTATCTCATCCACCTTGCCTCTTAAGTATACACCGCTACCTCGATGTAATGCCACCCAATATAACATGAATTCAGATATAACACAGTAAAGCAGTGCTCCGGGGGAGGTGGGGCTGTACACTCCGGTGGATCAAAGCAAGTTCGATATAACGCGGTTTCACCTATAACGCAGTAAGATTTTTTGGCTCCTGAGGACAGCATTATATCGGGGTAGAGGTGTAGTTTTGTTATGTGTAGCCTTTTCCTACTTGCTCCTTCTCAGCACAGCCTGTTTTCTAACAATTCTGTTTAAAAAGTATACTCCTCACAGCCTGATGTCATTTCTTTATTCTGTCCTTGACAAAATTCAGACTGTAAAAACCCAGGGCCCCTATATTTTCATCTGGCTGGAAAGTTCCTTATACACTTGCAGTGTTCCTTAAATTAATGGTAAATAAAACAAAATATAAAGATAAACAATAGGCCGCTAACAAATGTCATTAGTGACAATAAGGGACAACGTGAACTACAGTAGTTGGCCACAGAAGTAGTTGCTATTGATTTTCACTGCCAGCTTCCTATTCTTCACTATCACTTGGTCAACTTGGAGTAATGGCGTATAACCATCTTGCTATTAACCTTCTTATACTAATTGTAGAGATGAATTACACTGTATACATGGGATAATTGACCCATGATGCTCCTTTTACCCAATCAGAGTGCAGTGTATTTCCATCACCAGCAAGTCAGCCCTTTTAAGTATTTACGGTGAACCGACCATGACTCACTCTAAGTGAGATCTGGATAAATAAAAATACAATATTGTCCCAAGATAATGAACAAATACTTGGCATCAAGCCACATCTGCTAATGGAATTTGTGTGTGACAGGCTCTGCCTGATGGTAAGCACATAACTGTAGACACTTTTTTAAAATAGAAAAAACATTCTGGGATCTTCATTCTATTGAAAGTAAGAAGGACACATTTTAAATGCCACTTTCTCTGCAGTATACAACACTGAAAGCTCATTTTAGTAAAAATGTTGTAATTTTGGCAGTAATGCACATTTTTAATAGCTTCATTATTACGAAGCAGGAGTAAATATACCATGAAAGACTCCCAGTTGGCAGTTCGACTCAAACCTTAAAACAATTTAGCAACATTTGGAGTCATAGTTGGAGCTGTCTTTTCAAATAAGAGGCCATGGATAACCTTTATAGGCTAAGCTTTCAGCTGCTTTCTTGGCAAAGCTTCAGTTTCTGGCAGCTATCTCACATCCCCACACGCAGTTAACTTTGCTCAACAATTGTTTGCATTTCTCTCACCTCCTCGGGATTTAAAGACTTCACCAAATTATTCATAATGCTGCTTTCCCTTAATATCTGAAATAGAGCACAATGGCTTGATTCGTGTCCCCTTGAGAACTGAGATGGGGGAACGTAGCCACTTGCTGCCAGGAGTTCCTCCAGCAGAAGGTGTGTTTAAACAACAGACAAGGAAAGGAACCTCAGCAGATCAGCTGAGAGGGGAGCCAGCAACAGAGTGAGAGAAGAGTTGAAATAATTAAGAATGATATCACGCATCCAGGAAAAGAACAGAAAGTATCTTCTTAGCAAACTTTCTAGCGCCAAGCATAGACTAATAAAAAATAATATCCGATACAAAGAACCAACCAACTGGCGCATCAATGATGTAAAGAGATGGTTTTAGATTAATGGAGGATTGAGGTGACTGATAATACAGTACTCCTGTGAGGTAAGTAAATATCATTATAATCATTTTTACAGATGAGTAAGCTAAGTCACAGAAAAGCAAAATGACTTGCCCTACATCAGGCAATGAAACTGTGGTTCAGCAAAATACTTAATACATTTGTCTTACTTTAAGTACATAAATAATCCCATTGAAGTCAAAAGAAACTATTTAAGTGTTTCAAGTTAGGCATGTGCTTCACTACATTGCTGGATTGAGGCCTGAGTCTGTGGCAAAACAAGAAACAGAATCCCAATTTATAGTCCTTGTACTCTAAACTAGTCACCCTTGTACTCTAAACTAGTCACCCTTCTCATAGATCCTTTCAGAGAAAAGGAAAGAATCAGTCATAGAAAACTGAAACAACACTGCTGAGGTCTGTCACTTGGCTCAGGGTGTGTCTGTATAGCACGCTGAGATCTCCAGCTGAGTTATACAAGCATAAAGTACTAGCTTTACTAATGCAATCTGGGCCTGTCCCCATCTGAACAAATTCCCTTTGGAATGAGATCATGATACTATAGTGTTGTTGATTTCTTGTGCATAAGGCCACTGGACTGCCCAAAGCTTGACATTTCATGCCAGCTGGAAAGCTTAAATGTTAATCTTCCAGTTCATTCTTGAACAGAACCTGATGAAAACATGCAGGCTTGCCATGAAGAGCAAGTCTGCAAGTCTACAATTCAATGGCAGATATCTGGAGAGCTGAATCTGAGTGATTGTTCACGTAGATTTCCCAGCATACCCAACTGTTTGCTTGCTGCAGCTCTAATCAGAAGCCCTCCCAAGGTGCACAATATTTTTCTTCAAGGACCTAGTTGCTGTTTCTTCTTGGATAATGCCATTCTTACTGGTGGCAGCAAAGTATTTACAAAGGGCAGCTGGCTATTGCTGGATGAATTTTCTTTTATACTAAACATGTCCTGAAATTGGAAATGTGCCACAAATTCACAGCGGATTGGACAAAAGTATTCAGCAAATCGGTCGACAGCTGCTTGCTATGAAGTAGCTTAGTCCCAGTGTATTAAGCACTTATTGTATTGTCAGCCCTAATGAGAGAATGAGTTGGGCATGCTTATGGGCATCAAAAATATCTTCTTCACCAGCTGTTGAGACCGATTTTGAAAAGAAATCCAGCCAGTATTTCAATAACATCCCAACAGCTGGTTCTGCAGAGAGTTTATAAAGGGGTGATGGTGATATCACTAGTGGGTCCACAGCCCATCTCACCAATGTTGTCATGCATGAGTCCACATACTGTTTATTCATAGTTATACTAAACTGGACAGAATGTTCTATCACAGAAAACAGTATGCATTGATTTTAGAGTAGCAGCCATGTTAGTTTGTATCAGCAAAAAGAACAGGAGTACTTGTGGCACCTTAGAGTCTAACAAATTTAGTTGAGCATAAGCTTTCATGGGCTACTTCATCAGATGCATGCATTGAAGCTGTCATATTTAGCCCTCCATCACTCTTCATGCCTGGGATTCCAACCTCCTATCTTTGCTCTTATGGTTTACAAACTCTCCATTCTTACTCTTTCAGTTACAGAAGCCTACAACAAACACATCAGAGGAGAATCCTTCTCTTATGAGGGTAGTGAGAATGGGTTAATGATTTACTGTCTCTTAGTCTGGTTACAATCATTATCATGAGAAGAGATTCATGTTGTGCTGTTTATTATTTATAGTTCTCATTATATTCTTTGTCACAAGACTGTGGCATCAGAATTTTAATGCCTCATTTTCTGTGGAAGATAATAGTACACTGTACTACTTTGACCTTTTCAGTGTCCCATAGTTTGATTCATTAGCTATTCTTGTTCTCCCCTGTTAACAGCCTTAGTAACCTGGGAAGAAGAGGTGGAATGGGCAACCAATCAAAATACAGAATATTGAAAAGGTTAAAGCTTAGTTTTATAAATCTGTTCAAGGTTTATAGTTTGCAAAAGACTATGCTCAATTCTGCTGGCAAAGATTGTAAAATAGGAATGCTAAATAATGTAAACAAGCTATTTTCATTATACCCTTAAGGTTGGGATCTTGTGATCCTTATATGTCAAAGGCCAGTGAGGTAATTATGTAATCTATTTAGCATGTAACACATATTTACCAGTCTGCATCCAGATTATAATGACAGTTTGAGACAGTCCTATAACTATTTCATTTTTCTACAATAATGGTATTATAAAGTGCCAGTAAAAACTGATTTGCAAGACATCAGAAAAATAAAGTGATGCAACTATGGTTGATGGAGCTAAATTTTCAAGCAAGCAAAGTTGGTTGGTGCAGACTTACTTCACAGCCAGCAAGAAATCTCACACAATTTCTTAAATTGTAAGCTCTTGAGGGCATGTCTTTGTATGTGTCTGTACAACTCCTAACACAATGAGGCCCTAATCCTGATTAGGGCCTTTGAATGATAAAGATAATAGAAAACAAGACAATATTCTTATTGAGAGCACCCAGAAAAAGAGGATGAAATTCACTGATATCACCACTCAATCTTACTAATGAGAAGTTCTGTTTTAATATTGGGAATACTTCCATTTATTTATAAGTTCTACAAAGATGAGTAAAGGTCACCAAATAGTTTATTCACTGAAAATCCAATTTTGGGCTGGCCAAAAGGATTCATGTCAAGTTCACTGAACAGCTTCAACTGAATCGAAAAAAATCAATGTTTTGGTAATGTCAAAACAAAACATTTTCTTTAGATTTCAAGATGTTTTGACAAAAGCGAAGGAAAGAAGGACCAGAATCACAAAACCACAAAAGGTGGAAGCGACGGCAGTGGTGCCAGTTTCTGTCTTATACTCTCTAGTCCAGTGGTTAAGGTACCTCCAGGAATATGAGAGATTCAGCTTCAATTCCCCCTCTGCCTGATGTGGGGAAGGGATTTGAACGTGGGTCTCCCATATTGCAGGAGAGTACCCTAGCCAGTGGGGCTTTCTCAAACTCTCCTTTTAAAGCTGTTCCACTTTGTATAAATACTCATTGGAGCAGGGACTTAAACTTGGGTCTCCTACGTAATGCCCTAACCACTAGGCTCACTTTCTTTTCCTGAGTCAAAGCCTAACCATTGTCATAATAAATGACTACGAATTACAACTATGGGTGTTCAGAGCCCTTCTCCACATCAGGCAAAGTGGGGAACTGAACCAAGCTCTTCCACATCCTACATGAATGCATTAACCACTTGGCTAAAAGGCTTATTAGAGAGGTGGTACCACTACCACCTCCTGCTCCTCCAACCATTTTGTGAATCTATTCCTCCTTTGCTTTTGTCATAATGCCTTAAAATCTAAACAAAACTGTAATCAAGTTGTAATGAAATGTTTCACTTTGACCCAACTTGGAATTTTTTGACCTTTTGACTCACTGAAAATTAGGGCTGTTGATTAATCGCAGTTAACTTACACGATTAACTAAAAAAAATTAATCGTGATTAATCGCAGTTTTAATTGCACTGTTAAACAATAGAATACCAATTGAAATTTATTAAATATTTTGGATGTTTTTCTACATTTTCAAATCTATTGATTTCAATTACAACACAGAATACAAAGTGTACAGTGCTCACTTTTTATTATTTTATTACAAATATTTGCACTGTAAAATGATAAAAGAAATAGTATTTTTCAATTCACCTCATACAAGTACCACAGTGCAATCTCTTTATCATGAAAGCGCAACTTAAAACAAACAATGTAAAATTTTAGAGCCTACAAATCCACTCAGTCATACTTCTTGTGCAGCCAATCACTAAGAGAAACAGTTTATTTACATTTACGGGAGATAATGCTACCCTCTTCTTATTTACAATGTCATCTGAAAGTGAGAAAAGGCATTTGCATGGCACTTTTGTAGTCAGCGTTGCAAGGTATTTACGTGCCATGTACGCTAAACATTCGTATGCCCCTTCATGCTTTGGCCACCATTCCAAAAGACATGCTTCCATGCTGATGATGCTCATTAAAAAAATAATGCATTAATTAAATTTGTGAATGAACTCCATGGGGGAGAATTGTATATCTCCTGCTGTGTGTTTTACCCGCATTCTGCCATATATTTTGTTATAGCAGTCTCGGATGATGACTCAGCATGTTGTTCATTTTAAGAACATTTTCACTGCAGATTTGACAAAACACAAAGAAGGTACCAGTCTAAGGTTTCTAAAGATAGCTACAGCACTCGAGCCAAGATTTAAGAATCTGAAGTGCCTTCCAAAATTTGAGAGGGATGAGGTGTAGAGCATGCTTTCAGAAGTGTTAAAAGAGCAACACTCCGATGCGGAAACTACAGAAACCGAACCACCAAAAAAGAAAATCAACCTTCTGCTGGTGACATCTGACTCAGATGATGAAAATGAACATGCGGTGGGATGCACAGCTTTGGATTGTTATCAAGCAGAAACCATCATCAGCATGGACGCACGTCTTCTGGAATGGTGGTTGAAGCATGAAGGGACATATGAGTCTTTAGCGCATCTGGCACATAAATATCTTGCAATGCTGGGTACAACAGTGCCATGCAAATGCCTGTTCTCACTTTTAGGTGACATTGTAAACAAGAAGTGGTCAGCATTATCACCTGCAAATGCAACATGTTTGTCTGAGCAACTGGCTGAACAAGAAGTAGGTCTGAGTGGACTTGTAGGCTCTAAAATTTTACATTGTTTTATTTTTGAATGCAGGATTTTTGGACATGTCTACATTTGTAAGTTCAACTTTCATGATAAAGAGATTGCACTACAGTACTTGTATTAAGTGAATTGAAAAATACTATTTTATTTTTTTACAGTGCAAATATTTGTAATCAGAAATAAAAATAAAGTGAGCACTGTACATTTTGTATTCTGTGTTGTAATTGAAATCTATATATTTGAAAATGTGGAAAACAGCCAAAAATATTTATATAAATGGAATTCTATTATTGTTTAACAACACGATTAATCACAATTAATTTTTTTAATCACTTAACAGCCCTACTGAAGATTTTTGAAAACATACTTCTCAGTTCAACGTGAAATTAATTTTTTTTTTTTTGGAATTGCAAGGCAACTGGAAAATCCATTATTTCTCCAGTTCTGCTTAAGATACCTTTGATGTGCCTTTGCTATACTTAAAAATACTTCACAATATTGATGTATATATGGTAAAGAGGGAATATGCCATAGTCCAGTGATAATTCATTTAAATTAATAGATATTTAGGAAGATCAAACTGTTTCACAAGTCTCAGAACTACTATATTTCATAGCACAATATCCATTTTCAGCATTTAAGAAGGACCAGTTGTTAATGGAAGATATGAATAAACCATATGCAGGAAATTGGTTCTCTTAACGCAGAATTTCTTTGCTTGATTTTTATTGAAACTAGGTTTCAATGTGTAGCCAGTAATAGGTGAAAAGAATTATTGCCCATTATCATCAAGAGGAGCTTTGCTAGTGCAATAGGCCCATGGAGGATTTACTCTGCTTTAGACGCTTAACTTTATCAGACATTAATGAGCTAAAATAACCAAAAACAAAACATAGGGTGGGAAAAAAGTTCAGTCACTTTTTCCTACTTCTTTTTTGCTTTAGTTATTTAAAAGTTTATGATTTGCCATTGTCACATTCCCAAACTTCTTCTAATATAATTCCTGAGGTGGAGTTGGTAGGGACGTACCTAGTTTTATTCAGTGCAGTCTTCATCAAGCAGCCAATAAATGTGTTTTATTGCTCTTCCCATAGCATGCATTATCACCTCCTCTACGTACGAAAAGCCATATATTTTGAATCCTTATAGTCACTCAATAGCTAATCAGCAATGTGTACCACTATAAATGTGCTGAAGACAATGTATAATGTCACAGTCTGAATGTTGATTATCCCTAAAAAAGCAACTTCTATTAGTAATAGGTCATCAGAGCAGTATTATTGCCAACTCTAGGCATAAAATATTTTTTTTTAGAGGTAGGTATATTTATACATTAGGCATTCTTAAAAGATTACCGATAAAACATAATATATTCAAACAAACTGCAGCATGAACATGGTTTCTTGGACCATGTTTCATCCACCCTCCCCCTTTTAGTTGTTTTTGTTGGCACATACAGTGAATATTTAAATACTCAAACTCCTTTTGCATTTGGAAAGGCTGTTGTGTGTTGTTGTGTTGTGTTGTTTGTTTTCTCTATTAATAAGTTACAACACTTCCACAACATCCAGTATATGCACCTGTTCTTGTTATGCGGAGTACAATGGGAAGTATTTTACTCGTGTTATAATGGCCTCACATTTTGTTTAATCTAACCTGTCTTCATTATGCAGCCACTGTATTCAGCAGTGCCAGATGCAGAATGGTTCTGCCATCTCAGAGCACTGATCTCTCTCCCCGCTTTCCCATCTGTGGCTGGCACTATACTTCAAACGTAATCTGTGCCCAAAAGAAGAACTCTTCAGTAAGTAAAGACTCAAAAAACCTATGCAGGATTTTGAAAGCTACAGTTTCATTTTACTGTGAACAATTCATTAAAAGCCATATGAATAAAAGTCTGTACTTTACCAGACTCACAAGCCAAGTAACTCATGACTTATCCTGAGAAGCAATGAAGTGTGGAGACAAACCCATGGATTCAAATGGTTGATAAGAAAACCTATCAGTGATATATGGGAAAGTATCAGTTTGTATGATTATACAATATTAACACACATAAAATGTATCAACCATGTTTTTTTTCCAAACAGCCACCACAAACTGTTTTTGCCATTTGAAGAAAAAGGCTATAGATATTTTAATCAAATTTGGATTTAGTGAAATTAAATGGCCACCTATCCCCACATTCCAAGTGCTACCATGATATGTTGGGACCATAAAGAAGCTCCCATATCTTCTAGGTAAAAGGAACTGGATGATATGTTTAATGAAGTCCATCATCAACCTCGCTTCTTAAGTGTTCACTTAGAAAGTCTAAACTCCACACTCAGAACTGCATGTGGCTAAAGACTTTCTAAATATTAATATGCATCCCTATATTTGGTATCATTTCCCTTACTGAATACTGGGCCGTTCATTGTCCCATATAGATCCATAAGAAATTGTGTTAAAGCGTGTGAATCACATGGGAGACAGATCATTATATGTCATCCTTTAGTGTGAGTTTCTGCCCAGACTTACACCCATTTGCACTGTCCAATTAATTGGGGTAGCATGGGATGTACATTCAGTCCACATTGTGTCCATGAGGTCATGTGGAATTAATCTGTGTTTTTAAACTACAGCTTAGAAACAGATGTGGTTTAAATGGTTCTGTAATGAGGCAGCCTACACCTTTAAGGGCTAGAGGCGGCCAGCCCTGTAGAATTAGCCTTTCTTGCCACACCTGCAAAGTACGTTGGAACTGATTTTCCTACTGGAAGCTGCAGAGAAAGGCAGGATCTGAGAGACTACAGAGACTTCTGGGAGTGAACAGGCTTGGGAACAGAATTTTCAGGGAAAAGGATTCTAGGAAGGGAAGGGTTGGGAGACGCCCTGCAAGAATGAGACTGGGAGTTTGGATTTGATGGAAATTCTTGAGAACTTTATTTTGGGAATTATTTTGTTGTGTTACTAAATCTAGCCCCAACGAGGAGTGCGCTGCCCTTGAGAAGAATTTGCACATAGTGTTTAAGAAGCCCGACACCTGCACAGAGACCTCAAGCCACAAGGAGGTGCTCGACAGGTTATAGAGACCCAATACTCGTTGCTGAAGTGACTATATTTTCCAGTTTAATGGAATTTACATACATATAATTCAGAATATACACTCTAAGCACGAACAAAGACCGGCAGGGTTTTTAAACTTCAAATTACCTCCTAGAAAACAGTGGATTTCAGAAGAAACTGTCAAAAAAAATAAAGTAAAAATAAAAATTTCAGAAGTCTTCAGTTTTCACTGTGACATTTGTGTAATGACATTTTTATGGCAGACCTACAGCTCAGACGTAGGATACAGAAGTCAATCTGAATGCAAGGTAAAAATCTTTTGAAACACTAACAGACTCCTACAATGCAACACCAGGAGTTATGTTTCAAATATATTTTGAAGAAAAAAAATACCATCATTATGCTATTAAATTATTAACAGCACTAATATAAGAATTTACATATGCTTATACTGCAGTACCATATTACACTGTATACCATAATCACAGGATAAATGCAGTTAAGTATTAAATCCTTTCCCTTTAAAGTGCACACTAGCTATCATGAATATGTTAATAATAGACATTCTGTGAATTAAACAAATTTATTCTGAGTATACATTTAGTGTGCTACTTTTTTGAAAGGGTGAGATGGCACCAGGTCCTTAAACGGAAATCCATCAAGCACTGCGGATCTATTCACATTTCAAGTGAAGCAGCTTATTTAACAATTTCTTAGGAAATGTCTCTTGGGTTTAGCTGTAGGCAGGAAATGATGTATAATTAGCACTTTTATGTGGCATTAACAAACAATCTTGTTAGTTCATTACTTTTTAATATTTGCATCAGTCTTCTGAAAGCAGATTAAGACCAACTGTAATTTTCATATGTGAGCTTCAGTGACTATAAAGCTCAAAGAATGTTCACTTTAATCAAAACCACTATGATGTTTTCAATTATTTTTTCCCCAAGATCTCTTAGCAAATTTACTTTTATGTGAGTGAAGTGCTAATCGGAAATACTTGTGCACTTTATCCTTTTCTTTCTTTCCACAGGAATGACCAGGTTCACTAGTAAATTTTTCCCATCTTTACAAAGAGTTTGGTCCACTTCTTAAAGAAAGAAATACAAAAACATCATATAAAACATCGAGTCTTAGTAGATTTACTGGCCTGCTGTGTATTTTGTGGGATAACACTGGTAAAACTCAAAAGCCAGTGTATAGTCATTCTAGCTCTATTGGTGTGTGAGTTGTACTTTATTTATTTATTTTTGCTGCCTACATCAAACATAGAAGGAACATTAATGCTCAGAACTAGATACATGGCTCAACTGTGAAGTTCAGATCTGGACATAGATTTTTTCATACCTTTAAGTGCAGGAGTGTTTGGATCCTTGAGGTTTTATTCATTATAGCAGCAGGCTCACTTGCAAAGTTCTGGTTCTGGTCCTGGTCCAGGTTTGGACTATGAACATCTCTTACCAATAAACGTTGGGGGTTTGTGAATCTAGGATTTTAGTTAAGGCCTGACTGTAACCTGAACTCAATCCTAGGGTATGCCTACAGTGCACAAACCTTACAACAGCATATTGAGTATGTACACTGCATGCCCCAGTACAGGTATAAATAGCAGGGTTAACAGTGAGGCAGGCATTGCTTAGGTGAGTAGAGTAAATACATGTCTGTAGCCTGTGGGCATGTGGTCTACATCACTTTCTACATGCCCAAGCAATGCCTCCTCTGTCTATACTGCTATTTTTAGCACCATAGTGTCCTGCAGCCTTTCCCCGCTGCAGGGAGATGATGAGCCTTTCCTTGCTACAGTGAAAGACTCCTCTGGTGGGAAAAAGCTCTGGCAAAGAGGTGGCAGCCAGGAAAGGTGCGAGCAGCTACGTCCACCAGATCCTTTCACTGATGTGTGTAGCTACACACTGTAGGGTGGATGCAGCCTGCTTTTCACTGCAGCACATAGCTCCCCATAGCCTCCATGCTGCCAGTGGCATGCAGCGTAGATGATGAGACAAGGCAGAAACAACACAAGCACACCAGGCACTATTATACTTGGATTGATCAGATGTGCATGGCAACTCACACTAGAGAGTGCCATAAGGGAAAAAGAATTTCAAAAGCAAGTGGGAATGGCACAATGCCTTTTCCATATTAAATGGAGGAGCTGCCTTCTCAACTATTGGTTCATTACATGTGGAGATTGGCAGTTCAGAGTTTGAGTACACAAAGTTTCAAAAAGGATTAAACATTTTGTAGACCATCATTTTTGTATGCTTTCAATAGCCCATTCACCTGGGCCATATCTTCATATTATAGAAGATAGTTTTTGAGGAAACAACACGCTGCATGCACGCTGATAACGCTATGCACAAAAAAGAACTTCAACTCACTCACGAGTTTCCTTTAAGCATAAGGATTTAATGTGGGTCAAGGACTAAGGTTCATACAATTTTATTAATTAAAGACAAACAGTCCCTGTAAGGTATTTCCTTTTTGTGGCCAATATATCTGCAGCTCTCATTAGCAGCCTCATTTTTCTGGCACTCTAGACTTTCTTATGTGCTGTCCAGATTAGAAAGCTCAGTACTTAAACTCGTCTTCATGTCTGATCGCAGCAAAATGTTAATTTGTAGGGATGCCACTATTAGGAGTGTTACAACAGGTCTGTCTGGGTTTTCATTGAATAGGAATTAGTAACTCAATTACATCACCCTAAGCAAAAATGTGGCTCATAGTAGGCTAACTTGTTTTTAACCAGAACTTTCTGTCTCCATAAATATCTATTATATAAGTGGAGGGAGGGATAGCTCAGTGGTTTGAGCACTGGCCTGCTAAATCCAGCGTTGTGAGCTCAATCCTTGAAGGGGCCACTTAAAGATCTGGGGCATAAATCAGTACTTGATCCCACTAGTGATGGCAGGGGGCTGGAACTGATGACCTTTCAGGGTCCCTTCCAATTCTATGAGATAGGAATATCTCCACACACAAAAAAAGTGCTGCAACAGAAAGGCATAATAAAGTAAAGTCCATTACAGATATAGTGTTGGCTTGAAATTTTGGATGACCTTGCTTGAAGTTGCTTATGTCGTGGGTTTTAGTCAGATCCTTAATGGTACTAGAATACTTTTATTGTGGTTTAATTTTAATGGCATATTAAACATTTACTACAGGCCTGTTTTGAGGTTCAGGTAAAGATCTGCTGCACAGTGTAAGAACACCAAATTATTGATGGGGGTTTGAGCACTGACCTGCTAAATCCAGGGTTGTGAGTTCAATCCTTGAGAGGGCTATTTAGGGAACTGGGGTAAAAATCTGTCTGAGGATTGGTCCTGCTTTGAGCAGGGGGTTGGACTAGGTGACCTCCTGAGGTCCCTTCCAATCCTGATATTCTATGATTCTGAAGAAAGCCATAAAGACTTAGGATGAATCAGCAAATTTTCAATGTCAAGATCATTTGTGAAATTTCTTGAGCTAAGCTGTGAAAATATCTCACATTTCAGCTTCAGTGCTATATTAGCTAGATTGGCAAAATAGCTCAGCATGTTGTGCACTGAACATTTTTGAAAATCTGGCCATCAGTGTCACAATGGATGCTCCTGGTTATTGAGCACTTTTGCAAATCTGGCCCTTGTTCTATTATATAGGTTCTTATCCTGCACTATTTAGTGTAGTATATGAGCACCTATTTATTTAGATGCCTGAATGGAAGCGGAGTTCTTTTGGCTGTAATTGTGGATAGTGAGCTTTTGAAAATCTAGCCTTGAGCTCTTTCAGAAACCTGGGCAGTTAACTTACTGAGTTTATTTATATTTACAAATGAAGAATCTACCGCAACTGAAGAGCGCACAAATTTTTCAGTGCCAACTGCATGTATTATGAGAACAAAAGACAAAAAGTCACACCTTAAGAAAACAACAATCCTAAACCCAACAAAGAACATGCTGTATAGTGTTTCACCTTAGAGACATTAGAAATGGATTTATTTTACAGTTCATACATGGTACATGTAAAACCTATTTCATACAGTAACTTGTTCTTCTCTAATAATGCCATATGAGCTGGTTTTAAAATCGGACACAGATTCTGAGTGTGTTAGCCTGCTTGCCACATTGGTGGATGAAAAAATGGAGGGACCCTCTACTACACTTACCTGCCTGGGGATTGAATTAGATATGTGAGCTTGTATATCTAGACTCCCCCAGGATAAGCTGGGGGACCTTCCCGGATTGATTATCAAGACTAGAATGGCCAAGAAGGTTACACGGCGGGTGCTGCAATCTCTTATTGGGCATCTTATCTTTGCATGCCAAATGGTGGCTCCAGGGCATGCATTTTGCACCCGACTGTCAACTACCACCACAGGAATATCAAAACCCAGACTTTTAATAAGAGTTAATAAAGAGATGAAGGAGGATTTGGAAGTATGGCAACAGTTTCTGAATCATTTTAATGGAGTGTCTTTTTGGAGGGCAGAATGGATGATAGAAGCAGATTTAAAGATTAATTCAGATGCATCGGGAGGAACAGGTTTTGGGGTGGCAGGTGATGCTCCCAAAAATGGTCCTCCCAGAAAAAGGGATAGTAAGAGGTATAACATTCTGGAATTTCACATTTTAGTGGCAGTGACTATTTAGGGAATGGATTTTGCAAACAAAAGAGTATGTTTCTGGGATAACAACATGGTGGTGGTACTTACCAATTGCCAGTCCTCCACCTCACCCAGGGCTATAAGGTTGCTAAGAGCAGGATCTCAAAAACAGATCAGCTGGGGAAGAAGGGGGTTCCTCTTTATTCATATGGATGGAAGGACCCTCACAACATACCAATTTGTTATGGCTTTCAGAAAGGGGCTTACAAAGTTGGGTGCACAAATTCGGTTCCCATTCATTCCAGACCAGGGCTGTGACAGCTGTGGCCCACCTAGGGCTAGAGGCCAGAGTGATTCAGGCAGTTGGGACAATGGCATTCAAATACACATAGGATGTTTGAGAGACCCCGGGCAGAGAATTGGAGCTAATTCTTCCTATGTTTCTAATTTCAGAATAATGCAAACAGGCCAATGAGCAGTGGTGTGGGTCAGTGGGTACAGTATTATACACTGGGTGCATAAGCAGGTTTCTGGATTATCTGGAAGGCCTATGCAGTGAGGCAATCCTGAGGTGGCATGGAAGGAAAGGCATGCTATGGAACCAGCTGATGTATCTTATACACACTTCGGTCTGGGAGTTGGATCCAGATGTGATTATTGTTCACCTCAGTGAAAATTATTTGGGAAAGTGTACGCGGGTTGACTTGATGAGCAGAGCTAAGATGGATTTGGGGCAGATCCTGGATTTTCTGAGGGTGACCATTACTTAGTCTGACGTGTTGTAATGCAGCGTGTGGCTGTGAGCTGTGAAGCTTTTGTGGGTTGATGAGATGACCAGAAAGCATGTGACCGGGGGTGGGAATGAGGGTGAGGGGTGGCTAAATTCATAGGTACCTAAAGGGCTTTGGTAATTCCGCATCCAGATGTACCTTACTGGGCTCCCAAGTTATTCAGGGAGGATAGGGTACACCTATCTACTAGGCAGCGAATATATTTTTGTCCAATACGAAGGAAGGAGCAGTAAATATCTGGAAACCCAGCAAGGGTTGGGGGAAGTAGCCAAGCTAAATTGCTGTCACCTCCTTGTGACAAATGTCCAGTGTGGGTACTCATGGTGGAGGGGATACAGATAAAATGGTTTGGACAAGGATTTAAGTGAAAGCATCCCTTAAGGGAGCTGAGGAATGGGGGTTCAGGGCTCTTACATCTGGTACAGCAGGGAGCCAATTCCTCCTCTTTTATAGCTCCCAGCAACAGGATAGCTGGGACCAAATTGGGGATTATGTGGAAATGATTAAGGAAACGATGATGACCTGCACTGTATAATTCATTGCTGGGCGCTCTCAGCTATTTTAAGTGACTAAAGTTGCTGCCTAATTAGGCCACAACAATTGCCTCCTGTTTTTCTTTTGGCATGGCCGGACAGTGTCACAACCTTTAAAAAAACCCAAACCCAACAAAGCCCAGACTGCAGAGTGTATCGCCTTAGAGACATTAGAGACTGATTTATTTTCCAGTTACAATGTGGTTCATTTAAAACCTATTTCACACAGTATCTTGTTCTTCCCTAATACTGCCAGATGAGCTGATTTTATAATCAGACACATTGTCAGTATGTCACACTCTGCAGTTCAAAAAGTCAGATGCACTGTAAACAGGCTCATCGTGAGGTAGGCACTTTAGAACAGAGAGGCTACACGCAGAGTTAGGATGTAGAGGAGAGATGAACTCAGTTTATATTATACAGAATAATACATGAGCCAATAGTTGTTATAAGGGCAAATTTCCTTTGCGGAAAGGATGTCATAAGCATGCATGTCATAAGTATGGCAGCAGAGTGCCCCTCAACAAACTCTAGCAGTCTGATCACTTCTTTGTGGATTACCCTTTTTAGAAGTTGTGGGATGTATTAGTCTAAACATTCTAGAGCAAATGTATATTTTAACTTGTTTTCATTTGATTTTGTGCTTTGAGGTTCAGCTTCCACCAGTGTTTTAATTATCTCATAAAATGGCAAGGGGTGGTTCTGCATGTGTTGTACACAAATGTAAAAGGGTAAGAATGAATGGAACCCACCCGCATAACCAAGTATCTACAAATGGTGTTGTCGGTCGTTTATGGTACTATCAGCAGGAATCTGAGTTAACATGGAATATCGTTTTATTGGTCTGCAGTAGTCACTTTGGCTTACCTGTGGTTTCCCTGCAGATAAAAAGGATCAGCTGTTTCTTCTTCATAACATATCTGATTGAAGACAACTAAGGTCCTAGTTTTAGATCTTATGATTTCATCAAGCATTTATGTGATTGACCAATTTTAATATGTCAATGGAAAGCCTTTTTCTAAAGCAGACACATTTGAAGTAGCCCAAATGCTTGCTATCATGAGGCTAGTGCAAATAACATCAGAAGTCCATAATTTCAATGATTGCCTTGCTGTCAGGAATATGTTTGTTGAAGAGAGCTTTTTTTTCTTATTTTTTTCTTATTATTTTTAGCAAAGGTCTAGACTATAGTAATAACTGTAATATAATTACACCAACATACATTTACATATCATTTGCACTTAGATGAGCTTGAGACATTTTTCTTATCATCTTTGCCTCTGGGACCAAACTGTGCGATTGTGAAGACTCTGCTTTTGGAATGTAAAAGAACATCTCTCAATTGCTATTGTTAAAATTCAATTTGCTTTCTTCAACAATACCTTTCGTTGAATAAGGGGCTACATACTAACTAGCCCTTATATAGGTGCACACTGGGGACAGAGAGGGAGTGCTTCATAATTATTCTTTCAGGGATTCACAGTATCTTAAAGAGGGCACGGTGGGAGTGCTGGGAGGGAGTTCATGAAAGCACTGAGAAACATCAGCCACCATATATAAATTGGATCCGTACCAGTCTTGGTCACTTAAAGCGTGGTGGGGAGGGTTCGAACCATGATGACCAAGACTCAGCACTTGATTTAATGTGAGGTCGATCATTAAGAGTACCTCTACACTGCAATTGAAAACCCGCATCTGATCTGTGACAGCTAACTGAGGCTTGCAGAGCTCTGGTTAAGTGGCTGTTTAATTCCAGTGTAGACGTTTGGGCTCAGACTGCAGCCCTAGCTCTGGGACCCTCCCACCTCTCAGGGTCCTAAAGCCCAGGCCCCAGCCGAGCCTGAATGTCTATACTGCAAGTAAATAGCCCCTTAGCCTGAGCCCTGCAAGCCCGAGTCAGCTGACATGGGCCAGACTCAGGGTTTTAATTGCAGTGTAGACATATCCAAAGACACCAGGAGTCAGATCAGAATTTTAGGGAGGTCAACTTATTAGCAACCTTAAATCATGTATCACTCAGTCCCGTGTTGAAGAAACATTATTTGCTGCTAGCAATCTTGTCAGCTAACAATCTGCCTCTAAACCTACCCTTTTAGGGGAAGTTAGGTGAAAAGGTGTTATTAGCTAACCACACCAATGCTTTGTGTTTGGCCCCACAACATCCTCAGTTCCCGGGGAATGGCATAGAGACATGAAGTTATGGCATTTAGGAATAAGTCATCCAGCCATGCCAATGCTTCTAGGTCTATCACCCATTTTTGATTCTATTGATTACTCTTGGATAGATTCCAGAGGATTGTGGTGGGCAGCATTTCCTCACATTAAGAACGCTCACAAATGGTTTACTCCTGTGAATCTCTCATTTAGGACCTGATCCTTCAAGGTGCAAAGTGCCTCCTGAGAAGGGATGAGCATTCTGAACTCCCACTGCAGGAGCAAGAACTGTTCTGATTTCGGTTGTTTGGTTGGGATTTTTATAGTGACCTGAAAGGTACATAATGGCATAAACTCTCTGGTGAGACATTAATCCCCACCATGTGCAAAGCTTACTAATTATACACATGACTATCTTATTTGTACTACATCTGCTTCCATTTCAAAGCACCTTTCCTTTTTGTACCTAGCATTTTTTCAGTTTTGCTAGGGAATTCCAATAGTTTCTGTTTCAGCAACCACTAAAACAATTATTTGTATCACCTTTATTTCTGATTGATAACCGAGTTGCATATATTTACAGAAATGTACCCCAAGTTTAAATATAAAAAATTGATGTTTAAATCTGTTCTTCACATTGGACTGAGGTTGTTGGTGATCAATTTAGTCCTGGAATTTATATGCATCTAAACTATTGCATACTGCATTTTGTTTTCTCAATGATCTCTAAGTTACTGATATAAAATCTACATTAAATTGTGATTTGAGACACTCAATTGAAACTGTTACCAACACTATATACCAGAGATTTTAAAATATGTTTTAAAATAGTTTTCCTTTCAAAAATCTGCAATACCATCCTAAAAAGCTGCATTAGCATACTTATTCAAATGAGTCAGAATTATGTTCAAAGAACCAAACTCCAGATGTTCGGTTTTGAAGAGTAAAATGTCTATGAAGTTCATGCTGAAAATCCAATAGGATCAGAGAACTAACAGATTCAGAGGCTCGTTAAAGATACTTCAGCGTGGGGGTGGTGGAGAATGGGTCAGTGTAGACTTAAACCAGAGGGATAGCATCAAAGAGTTGAAAGTATACTGTAAGTGAAGATTAGAGAATAGAGAGAAATGGGTTGTCAGGAAAGACAAATAATGTTTTTTTCTCTACACAGACTCCTGCTTCAGTAGCAACAGTTCTTGTTGCAGTCAGATCAAAAGGTATATACAGTACATGGGGAAAAAATGAGCAAGACTTTAGAAAATAGTAGGGAACAATGCAAGATTTCCCTTACTTGGGGATGTTTTATGTTGTTTATTTCAGCAAACAGCAGCCTCCTATGTTTTATGAAAAATTCAAGTTGGAGATGACATAGCCAATGCATAAAAAAGCAAGAGGCAGTGTCAATGGAACATAAAAGGAGCAGCTATTAAAAGAGAGAGGAGGAGGATGGTGGTGTTAGACTATAAGATTTAATGGACATGATAAATATAAGGAGATGAAGGGTGGTTCATTCCATCAGGAAGCTATCAAGGGAGAATGGTTCAGGACCATTAATAGTGATCACATTCGGTAACAGCACTGAAAGACATTACTAAATATTAAAAAAAATTAGGGATAATAGGAACACAGTATACCTACTTGATTTAGGCTTATAATTCTGAAAAATACCTAACTGTGAAGGAGTAGGTAGCTATAGGTTATTCTGCAAAGCAAGTGAAGAGACAAAGAAGAACAGAGAAAGAAGGGAAATTCAAATTATTCCAATATAACAGTCTGGTTAATATTTTTGTAGAATGATCTCCATAACAAATCTTTATTTTATTGAATTTACAAATACTGACAATGTCAACTATATTTTTAAAAATCCATTTCTTGTTTATGCCACAAATACCTATTTAAAATGAGTTGCCTTAAATGTATATCAGTGGGGAACTGAATGAATGCAGTGGTAATCAGAGAGGGGCCCAACAATTTCTACATGGGGTCTGATTCTCCTTGCATCCTGGAGAATCAGGAGCAACTTCTCTGAACTCAGTGAAGTTGCACTGGTGAAAAGCTTGTGTGAGTGGGAAAATAATGAGAACTCTGTTTCTTGTTGCTTAATTGCACACTACTCTCTCTCTCTGCATGTTAAGAACAGAATACTCCTGGTACTTGTACCAGATTTTTTTGTCCTGTTTGAAAATGTTGTATTATCCAGTTGGGCTGATGTGATTAATTAACCCATCAACTGGCTCAGCTGTCTGATAAAGAATAGTAGTTGCAAGCCACAGAATCTCAAGGATAACTTGAACTTCTCAAGGATCTTGTTCTGAAATTTCTCTGACAGACAAGTAGGCTACTTGAATTTCAATGAGTTGAAAATCAAGTGTTTTTAGACTTAATTTTTATAAGTAGAATTTTCATTCTGACAACCTTCTTATAATTACACACTGTTCAAAAAGTTCTACAAAGCATCTGCCCTTACTCTCAGAGTTACTAAATGCAATTACTCCTTCCAAATCTATTACACGTGCTTAGAAATCTTATTACAGAAAAAAATATTTTATGTCTGTTCATTTTCTGACCAATGATTCCCTTTCGTTTCCTCTAACTATAACAACACTGCAGGGATATTTCATGAAAGGAAATTCCAGCAATATCTCAAGTTAAGCGCATAATATAAAGCACTAAAATACCCTTGTTCAGCTGTTTGACAAGAATATTAAACCTCCCATATTAAATATCACTTAATATTGTGTATCAATGTAACAATTCCAATATTACAGTTGTGCTTTCTTTCATACAAGGAAGTTACTCCTCACGTGTATCTCAGCAGTTAGTAATAAAGACCCTAATTTTCCCATGTCCAGAGCTCTCAACTGTACCACATTATGCAGTACATCCCGCACTGCAGTAAGTAGCAGTCACAGTATTCTGCAGTCAGGTCCAATATTCCTCAGGGCCAAGGACTGAGTGCTAGCTGGCCGATGGAAAGAGGAGGAAATGTTTTTTTATGCCTGCCCCCCTTTCCCACTCTCCAGAACACAGAGCAGCCATATGATCAGGAGGGGAGCAAAAGCACAGCTGGCCCTGAAGTGCTGGGCTCTTTCTATTCCCTCCTCCCCAGGCCGTCACTGCTTTCTGTCAGCTCAGCAGCTCCCCTCATGCCTTGCCTGCAACTCCTGGGTAGTTCAGGATAAAGCAAAGGTCTGAGACTCAGGATTTCCAGGTTCTGATCAAGGCTCTGCCACGAACTTGCTATGAGATCTTGAACTAATCACTCAGCTTCAAATTCTCAAAAGTGTTCCATTAATTTTGGATGCTGCATGATTTTGAAGATCCCAACCTGAGACTCAAATGAGACCGAAAACTATTTCACACTTCTTAATGTTTTAACCTTAGTCCCTCCTGTGCTGAAAATTCCTCGTCTGTGAAACGGGGATATTAATACTAAAATACGTAGCCACCTTACCACTCAGGTGGTGCCAAATTGGTCCCCTTACTTACATACACATAACTCCCACTGAAATCAATAGGAGTTGCACTCCAAGAATCAATGCCAGAAGTTAATATTTGTTAAGTCTTTAGAGATCCTGGGATTCCGTAAGTGAAAATTATTATTAATTACGAAGGTTATGCTCTTTAGAGGCTGTAAAGGTTTTTTGTTTTGTTTTTGTTCAGAAGTGGCAGCCACAGTTTGTTAAAGTTGTGGTTTTGGTACAGTCAGACATTGGCATGCCAGCAAAGCACTAGGCAGACACTCCCCTCGGGGTTTAGTCTCAGGCTTCCCTTCAACCTGTTTCCTGATGAGGAATGAAGACTCCCTCTGGGTACCCCCAAAAGGAGCACACTGGGTGCACACTCAAGCGTACACTGCAGCACCTTCTTCCAAGGCATGCAGTCTGCCTTCCAAAGCAGGACGGCCGACGAAAGAGACATCATGTGTCCCACTTGCCTCTTGAAGGCAAGCATGAGATAGGAGCAACCAGGCCAGATTTGAGTGGCACCAGGTCACAGCGCCGCTCAATTGTGCAGCAACTATAAAAAACTGTGGCATATGTTAAAAGTTGCCGTTTCCAGAACAAAATCATGTCCTGTGATTTTCTTACAGCCTTACACATTGATGAACATGGCCCTCAAGTCATTCTCCATCATATAATGCTGATATATTGAAGTCCAGAGCTGGCAAGTTATGGTATGTGGGGGAACAAATGGTGAAAATTAAACAAACATATTTTACTCGTAAGAAAGCAGCTTCTTAACAGTCCACTCCAGTTTCTCATACAGTTGTTCCCCAAGGAAAGTTTTTCATCAGCAGTTACTGTTCATTTTCGATACACAGAGCTTGATTCTCCTCTCCCATTACTGTAAATGAGGAGTTACTCCATCGAAGTCAATGGTGTAAAATTGACATATGAGGCTGGGAACCTATATCACAGTTAGAATCACTTATAAAAACAAAATAAAATGTAACATTAAAAATAATTAGTTTCATGGAAGCCATCTGTTTTTTTACTCCCACTTGATATTATTTTCATTTTATTTCCTGAGTTTAAATCTGCATATCCAAAAAGCAGCAAATAATCCAATATTATGTACTCGGTAATTATACAGAGTATATTGCATTAGCAATAATGCTCTACTTGATGAAAAATAAAACCAACCAAAACAAAACAAAAAAGGATGATAGCAATTGCTATTTAGCTCTAAGCCATGATGTTTTTATGAAAGTGTGGGGGGAAAACTTGTCATTTCTGACATCAAAACAAAGATATCTAGTTCTGCTTCAAGTAACTCTGCAGAGTAGAGTATGGCCAGTGCTCTAAGTCCGCAATCCTGGTTAAACATACATAAATGCTTAACCTTAAGTGCTTCAGTAAGACTTCTACATGGATTTACTCACATGCTTAAAGTTAAGCACATGCATTTATGTTTTCAGGATCTGGGCCCTAAATTGTAAATTACTTTAAAAGATGTAAACCCTCCTTCTTCTGGCTTGGGCAGAATGACTTAAGCAAGGATGTACAGCAGCTGGAAACATAGAGGACCAACCCTAGTGTGAAGGAATCACTGGATGGCATTTAACTGAGATTGCTTGATTTATGCCTCCACCCCCTTTTTAGGCCCCTTTCTCTCCTGTTGTAAGTTCTATCAGAATCAAGCCCACTGTCCTATTACAACAGAAATGTGATATTTTTAGTGTTTATGGCATAATTAGGGTGGAATATGATGAATAATTATTGTTTTCACTAATGAAAACACGTCATCTCTTTTGCATTCCCCCCAGCTCCCCAAAGTATTATATTCCTGCTGTTAAATTTTCAAGAGTCTCCATTTTTCTATGTACAGGAAAATATCATTTACTATTATCAAAGCCTCTGAAATTTCTCCCAGAATGTTACCTTTGTTAAACGATTCATGCACTGATTCCTCAGCTTTTCCAACATTTCTTCCCACCAGTTCATTCTGGTTTCTAGTTAAGAATTCTAGGAACATACTGTACATAACCATTTGAGTTTAGTTACAGCCACAAGAGGATATTTAAAGTTATTCTTAAATCTCCTAATGGATCTGCTGACATATACCATGTGTCCAGCCCTTTGAAGGAGCCTCTTGAATAGTGAAATTGCAGCTCCTGAACAGAGCCATGTAAAATATCTATTTTCACAGAATTTGCAAAAGGTGAATTTGTGGTTTCATGTCCAATTTTTTTGCTTCACATTGTTATGCAAAAAATAAAATTAGATATGGACCCAAACCAGTCCCCTGGAGCTGAACATCCTTAATCTGCAGAGGGACTTGGAATTCAAAACCACATCCAAATTTCATGAACAGACTATCTCTATAACATTCAGGATCCAAGCACCACCTAAATTATGGGTAGGCAGGGGGAGGATAGAGTATGAAATCTGTGCCTTTATCCAAATTTTGCATACCAGGCTCTTCTCCAAACAGTTATTAATATATGAGACTGGCCTTTCATCTTTGCATATCCATCTCCACCATCAGCATGAATAGTTATATTTGCTGGTAGAAACAGATCCATTAGAAATGAAAATCAGGTATAGTTAGAAAAATCTAAATATGCAAATTCCACCAAAATCCTAGGATTTGTTGAACCATTTCAACTAACCTAAGAACCAAACTGAATCTTTTGTTTGAAATTCAAGCAAAGCAGCAAAACAAAACAAAACTTTCCTGTGGTTCAAATATTTAGATAACCCTGCAGGATTTATTTATATTTCCATTTCTTGTTTCTGTATTTTTATATGATCAGAAGAGGAAGTGAAGAAATACATAAGGAGGCAGCAGTGTCTAATGATTAGAGCCACAGACTGGGAGACAAACAATATGGATTCTTTTCCTGGCTATGCTATTGATTTGGGCAAGTCACTTAACCTACTGTGCTTCATTTACGCCGTCTGTTAAATGGGGCAAATTATACTTATCCACCTAGGTAAGAGCAATCTGTCATTACTATAGAACAAAAAGATTGTTTATGTGATACATCCACTATGAATATAAGCAGGAAACAGTAATACCAGAAATATGTGATTTCCAATGGATCCCAATCCTGACTTTCTCTGGACAATCCACAATAGCAAACTCTCTGCTTGCTCTTTAAGTGTTTGCAATATCAAGTTCCAGTTCAGCAAACTAAGTTGGTTTGGATAGCATCACAAAAGTTCATCCTCATCAAACCCCAATCCTGCCAGGAGCTCTGCATAGGTGCAGAGGTCTTCTTGCATGGAACTATTTGCAGGTTAAGGATGATTCACACACCACTAGACCTTTTGTGAATTTCAAAAAATTGCAAAATATGCTCAAAATATCCCAGGAATTAACATGAAATTACCAAAATACTAGGTGAGAACAAGAAGGTGGCAGTCCTGTTCTGATCAGCATACTGTTGCACAGGAAACAGCATTTAAACATACATTTGGTCACTGCCGTAATATATCAATAGAAGGATCATGGCTTAAAGTTCCTTGCAAACAACAAGTTGGATCCTGTGTAGGTAAGATCTCAGTGCAGATCTCTACCCTACACACCGTCTCTCCACTTCTTCAAGCATAGCAGACAGCTCTCTGGTCCAGGAGTCTGTACAAAGGGAGATGGTGAAGACTATGGGAAGGGTTGGATAGGACTGAGGGTTGCTATGGAGATTCTTCAGAAAAGATAATGTAGTCCAGCCTCCCAGTGATCTGAAGACACCTTAAGTTCAACCAGCTGCCACACAGGGCTACCGAACTGCAATACAAGTCTCCTGCAGATTCCCTGGGATCTAAGTGTGAGGACAGGTACTGTGGCCTGTTTGTTAAGGGACAAACAATGCTCCCTTGACAGACTGATGTTGGGGATTCTGGGGAGGGATCCTTGCACATTTCCACCCCCCTACTTAATCCCCTTACAGTTAATACAATGTGTCAAACAACAACTAGAACTGAATTCGTGCGAAAAGTTGTAAAGCAGTGCTTATATGATCACAATTTTTTAAGGAAAATATCTGGAAATTGAAAGATCTGTACAGAAATGTCAGGATTCTAAACTTGGGAGCTGATAACCAATTTAAATCAGAAATGTTTCTTTAAATAAGAAAGTAGATAGGGTTACGTGCCAAAAGATACCATTTGGGAATACACATTGGTGATTAACTTAATGGGTCACTGGATGCAATCTTTTCTTCATATATATGAAGCTGATAAAGCACTTATCTGAAAGCAAGGACTTCTGAAAGAAAGTAGCCCAGGAATGACATTTGTAGGTAGTTCAGCACATCCTGCACTGCTTTTAAATGGAATATATTTTCATCTCCATGAATTGACAGTCTCCCATAAAGAGAGTTGATTAATCATAAAAAAATCAGACCCAGAAAAATCAAATCAAACACACCCGCTTTATTTATTATAAAATATTCTTTCTGTTGTCAGTAAATAGACTGCATTAAACCTGCATTATAAGCCTAATACAATTCTATAAACAAAATTTATAAAAGGAATTAAAGTTGTCTAATATGCCATTCTCCCATGCTACATAGGTGTCTTAATTTTACTTAACCTACTTTCAGATATCAATAGCATCCAATAATGGCACATTCCTTTCTAAATCAGTTTAAAAACAGATACTTTTTTAGATGGTCTTTTTTTCTAAGTCTGTGTATTAAGAATACGAATGTCTCCAGGATTGGTATAGAAGATTTGAAATTTGGCAGAGGGGTAAATTCTGGGATCTGAGAGATGCCTTTCAGTGTTCTCATGAAAATCTGTTCAGATTTGGGAGAGTTGTAAACTCCTAAAAGACACCATTTTGCAGTCTAAAAAGTCTAAAGACACCATTTTGCAGTCTAAAAATGTAAAACAATTTGTGAGCCCAATTATGGAAAAAGTAACATCTAGGTAAAAATGATCACTTCAAGGTACATTTAACAAAATCAGCATGGTGTACTTCTGTAAAAAAAAAAAAGTACCCATCACTCCTGATTCAATAGGAATTCCACAACGTTTTCACTGAACTAAGCCCAAGACTAATAATAATAATAAGTTGACAACAGCTTGAGGTTAAACAAAAGCAAAGTGCATTTTACTTTTCCATTGTTAATAACTGCAAATATGGGAAGCATTTACAGCTCTCCAGCACAGGGAGAAAATGAAGGCAAAATTTTGCTTTTGATGTGATGATATGTTACAGATCAAAGAAAAAAATACTGCTTAAAGATGAAATTCACACACCATGCAGAGGAGCAGTAAAAGAGCTTCAAAACAGGGTTTAATAAGTATATCGGACTTGAGCTAGCCCCCTGTACAGGAGTGGATTTAGGAGAGAGAGAAGGTCTGTGTCAGATGCTATGAAACACTTAAGCCCCTGCAGGCAACTCCATCTTCAACCTTCTTGGCCACAAAGGTTGCTCTGGCATGGAACAAGTATGATTCGTATACAGGGGTTGGATTTAGGGATGCAAAATCTTTGCTAGACTCTGAGGCAAGCTCCATAGAAGGGTGAGATCAGGTGAGGCTGTGGTAATGGATGGGGCAAGATGCTTTGGTACTCCTCCTGTGTTAGGGTGGAGATCAGAGCTGGTTGGGAATTTTTCAACTAAATGTTTTTTTTTAATGGAAAATGTTGATGCATGAAAACCTAAACTTTTTGCAGAAACTTAATGGTTTTGGCAAAAAAATTTCTTCAGGTACAGGATGGAATTTCTGTTCAGAGAGATCCACCCCCGGACAGCCCAGAGCCCCATGGTTAGGGTGCTCTTCTGGGAATTGACACACCCTGATTCAAGATTCTGCTCCAAATCACGGGTACATGACCTGGGGCCTCCCACATCCTAAGTGAGTGGCTTTTCTGGACTTGATCTCCCTCTCTCTCATTTTCACTCTGCAGTGAAACAAAAACATTCTTGTTTTCCGGCCAATAGGGAGGGGATGTTCAGACCAGAGAGTTCTGCTTCAGCCATGGCCTAGGAGGAAAATTCTTTCCCCCAACTCCTCTTTGCAGATTACCCAGTCTGAGCCTTGTGACGAACACTGTTCCATCGATTTCTCCCTCGGTGATGGGCTTGAGTGAGGTTTACATAAGTTGTATTAGGCTTCTCATGAGCTCTCTATACTGGGCGAATTTCGCCCTACAAGGACATTTTTGTAAGTCTAAGAGTTGAACACTGTATATACAAAGTAGGGTGACCAGACAGCAAAAGTGAAAAATCGGGATGGGGTTGGGGGGTAATAGGCACCTATATAAGACAAAGCCTCAAATATTGGGACTGTCTCTATAAAATCGGGACATCCAGTCACCCTAATACAAAGTGACAAAACTGGGTGGTGACATAGCTGGTTTCATTCCCACTACAAGATTCCTCACTATTAACAGACTTCTTGATGGCTCACAGCCCTTGGAAACATTATTTCTTTTGGAAATAATGGTGAATGCATTTTACTATGGTAAAACACATTAATAGTACCCCTTTATCACATAATGGCACAATTAACTTGTGTCGCCGCTGTAGATAACTATTTGAAATACTTCCAAATAGAGGAACACATTGCTTCTTTTAATATGGTAGTAGACAACAGCAGATTACCTGGCAATGTGAAAAATGTGTTCAATCCATTTACCTCATTTTTATCTTCATCAGTTACTAATAGCTTTAGCAATTAGGCTAAGATTGCACCTTATACACAATCCTGTGGAACTACTGGAATTCTTTGCCTCAAAATAGGAGTGCTCAATCCCTTGTGTGTTTTTCATGAATGTGGACAATTGGTTTTTTTGACAATCACCCGTTGCCACATTTGTACTCATTACAAAGCAGATGGAAATCATTCATTTATAAAAACAGCATAAAACTTTCAATGGCAACCCTAACCCCTTAAGTAATTTTTTAGGGAGAAACATCAGACTGGGACAAGACCACAGATGACAAAGTGTCTCTCTGGTTCAATTTAACATGATTAAATAAGAGCATAGTTTGTCCTTACCCACTCCCGATGGCCTTATTGCAGCTAAGACAACAGATGTTTTGTCACCACAGCTAGTCACATGTTGCTATTTCACTCTGGTGAACACAATTTGAAAACAAGATAATGAGGCGATCTGCAACAAACATGTTTGGTCCCCTATGGCTGATATTTCTTTGCTGATGTCATTTATCCTTCATTGTTAATTAAATGAAAACAAGCGGAAATGACTTTTTCCTGTGTAACATATCCTGAAATATTATGGTGTAATGTTCTGTAGAAATTTGTTTTTCTGAATGCTTAAGTTCGAGTGATGAACCTGAAAATTTGTGCTGACAGTTTAAAACATCGCCAGAGATACTGTATGTATTATGGCTCTTTCACTCATTATTACAAGCAATATTTGAACAACTGTATGTTCCTAATATGTCCTACAATAGGGAGCAGGGTGGAGTGGTGTATATGGTATATATCTTAGTGGCTCACAAACTCAATCATTAAATTAAAGGAAAAAACAAAACACAAAAACCCACATGTGTATGACCATCATTTAATCTTTTGACAATTTATTTTTTCTTGAGCGGGAGATGAAATTCCCTGGTATAACTTCCAAACAAATGACTAAATAAAGGAAGGCTACTGCCTAAGTTGTATATACCAAGGAAGGTATAAGGCCCAGCTATTAACATTGGCCAACATCTTCAAAAATGGCAGTTAGACTCCTATGTGCATATTTAGATGCCTATGGGTGGGATTTTCAATGACCAACTAAGCGCCTGTTTCTGAAAATGTTGGCCAGTGTTAATAGATGGGCTTATTTTACCACATGCATTAATATTAACCTTTCGAGAACAGGCAATTCAACAACAATATTAAAGACCCAATTTGTTTCCTAAGAACTCAGATGCCTGCCTATAATTCTCCAGGAATATCCTTGGACTCATGATGTTTTAACATACCTTCCCCTCACCCTCATCTCCATCTCCTCCTTGTTTTTGTTTTTCTCTTCTATGCCCACAAAGTATGTTATTTATTGACCACCCGGTTTTGAAGCAGTCAAATTTCTTTAATTGTCTCCTTTGGCTTTTTGGCATTTTTTTCTTAAGAAGAGTAGTTGCTTCTATTCAAGTGATTTAAATTTTCTGCTAAGGTTTAGGAATCTTCAGATGAAAATCTGCAATATGTGATTCGTCAAAGAGTCAGGATCGTTTGCAATATATGGTCATTATTAGGCCTAGCCAAAAAAAATTCTGTGATAACCGTTTTGCAACAGGAAATAGTTTTTTCAATGAAAGAGAATTTTTTGCAAAAAGTATCTGCCTTCATAGAAAATTTTAATTTTTCACTGAAAAACCAAATGCTCAAAAAATGACCAAGAAACAAAAATATTTTCATTGTGGACCCAGCTGCGGTGCCTCATGGGAACTGTACTTCAATTTCCTCATGTCTCCATTCTCCTCTATGAATGGGGCTCTCTATTCAGACATGTCTCAGAAGACACCACAGCCAGGATGCAACCACCTCTTTTTACCATGAGAGGAGACTCTGGCACAATGGGAAATGTAGTGTGATAAGATAGCTTGGCTTATAGAGGACCATGACTGCATGAGTCACCCAAATTCCAACTCCCATGAAAAAAACAATGGCAGCTTTTCCCAATCAAAAAGTTTGGTTTTTTTGTCTGAGATATTTCATTTTTTGATTTTTTTGCCAAAAAGTCCATATTTTCTAACCACTTCTAGTCATTACCCAAGATAGTTAACCTTTTCCTCACTCCTTGATCTGTGTTGTCCACTATCCTTAGGAGCAAGAAGCATTTTCATGGGCTCAACTAGGGTTTATGTCATCTGGTCTTTACTAGGCAAAAAGACATCCCTTTCTTTCTCTACAAACCACAAACCTGCAAAATACCATGACTTTTGTGAAAGATATAAGTTAAAACTTCGGCAGCCAAAATTGATAATCTGAGTACCCATGTATTAGGGACAATGAAGCATCTGAAAGAAGCCCTGGGGAAGGAACTCATGGCATAATAAGGTTTCAAGTACGTCACTCATATTAAGATGTCAAAAAAAAATTAGTGAAGGTAATTATTATTAATTATTTTTATGCAAAAGAGTGCTAAATGCTTTTTGGACCATATAGAAGCACATGCCCTGAAGACCTCACAGCAGTATAATTACTATTACTCAGTACAGATGTGCACGTAGCTTGATAGGAAAAGAGAGATGGAGAACCTTAGAAAAAAATCAAAACCCTTGGGCATCAGTGAGCAAAGAGCAGCTCAATCCTATTGCATTTTGCTAACAGTTAATTGTACATTTATTTAATAGGGTACTATCACATTTAAATCTTATCAATTAAAAGAAAAAGAGAAAGTTAAAAGTACTTTCAAGAGCAGCATTTGCTCCTGAGTCATTCCATGCTGCAAGATTTTACAAACTTTTTAAATGACTTTCTCTCCTCTTTGGCTGTGTGACGGATCCAGAGAAACAACAGGGAACCACTATAGACACCATATAAAGAAACTGAAAAACTAGAGAATAATTTTTTCTGGAGTCTTTCAGTGATGACAATGTTCGGTGTCACTTGTAACAATGGTAGGTTAAAGAATTATCAGCCAGAAATGTAATGCTAACATTGAATCACAGAAGTTATTATACCTTTAAATTGACTACCAAATCAGTCCCAATTTGTATGAAATGTTGCTGCAAAATCATCTTCAGAGTGGCAAAAGAAGTAAGATGAATCTCAATGGGATATTAATGACTCTTTCTAATATCACAGAACAAGGTGGAGGTTTTAAGGAGACCAGAAGAAAAAGTGAATTAGCACATGATGGCAAGAAATCCCTTTCCCGCCAAGCCTGAGTTCAACAATGCAACTCATCTAGAGAAAATTTGCAGGGACTGGAGGAAAAAAGAATCCACATTCAGGCAAGGGTGGTTGCAAAAGCATTCCATCCAAACAAGTTATGAGTTACTCACAAAAAAACAAACCTTATCAGGGACAACATGTGACAGGCGTGTAGTCATGTTACTTAATGCACTACTGGAAAGCACGCAGATACTAAGGCCTTGGCTACACTTACCCGGTAGTTCGACGGCTGGAAATCGAACTTCTGGGTTCGACTTATCGCGTCTAGTCTGGACGTGATAAGTCGAACCCGGAAGTGCTCGCCGTCGACTGCGGTACTCCAGCTCGCCGAGAGGAGTACCGCGGAGTCGACGGGGGAGCCTGCCTGCCGAGTGTGGACCAAGGTAAGTTCGAACTAATTCGAACTAAGGTACTTCGAACTTCAGCTACGTTATTCACGTAGCTGAAGTTGCGTACCTTAGTTCGAATTAGGGGGGTAGTGTAGACCAAGCCTAAGTGATGAGTATAGTATAAGAATAGAGCAGAATAGAATACATCAAACACTAGACTCCCTGAGACAATTCAGAGGATCACCCACGCTGAAGTCTGCACATAGACTAAATTTCAAAACAAAGAATTCCTGATGCAAGCACAAAGAAGTCAATACAAAGACTGCCATTGATTTCAGTGGTATTTTTAATCAGGCCCAGAAGAAATATTTTTCTTTGCCCTATCTCAATATTTTTTTCAAGTTCTGAAACTTTAGCGTGGCAAAGAAATAGAATGGTATTAGGTCTCTCAGTTCCATTTTGTGGTGTTCAGGACCAGGTCCTGCAAGGTTTTAAGTACTCACAAACCATTTCCACCCACTGGCCACAGTGGAAGTTGCGGTTATACAAAACCTTTTGGAATCAGGTGCTCTACTTCTTGTTTCATAGCAATTCAGCTCAGAAACAAGGGTCAATGACACATAGAATCATAGGACTGGAAGGGACCTCGAGGGGTCATCTAGTCCAGTCCCCTGCACTCATGGCAGGACTAAGTGTTATCTAGACCATCCCTAACAGATGTTTGTCTAACCTGCTCTTAAAAATCTCCAATGATGGCAATTCCACAACCTCCCTAGGCAATTTATTCCAGCGTTTAACTACACTGACAGTTAGGAAGTTTTTCCTGATGTCCAACCTAAACCTCCATTGCTGCAATTTAAGCCCATTGCTTCTTGTCCTAGCCTCAGAGGTTAAAAAGAACAATTTTTCTCCCTCCTCCTTGTAACAACATTTTATGTACTTGAAAACTGTTATCATGTCCCCTTTCAGTCTTCTCTTTTCCAGCCTAAACAAACCCAATTTTTTTCAATCTTACCTCAGGTCATGTTTTCTAAAATCAGCTAAAACAAAAAAATTTTTTTTTTTTTTAAATAAAAAGTTAGCCTTGTTCTAATAAGCACATATGACGTCCATATGTTCTGATGATCACACTCACCAGGCCATGTGGTCTCTTTTCCTGAAGTATAAACATGGCATGAAAAACAAGTGTTAAGAGAATTCTGTACATATTAATACAGCACCATCAATGAGATTCTTGCTATGCAGCACAGACGGGACAGAAAATGAAATGGCCAGGCCACAGAGATAAAGGGTGGTTCTGTGGTACGCTTCTCTGAACTTCAGTGCTGCAGCAGACTCCAACACACATACTGGCCAGCGGTGGTTCTCAATCTTTCCAGACTACTGTACCCCTTCATGAGTCTGATTTGTCTTGCTTACCCCCAGGTTACACCTCACTTAAAAACCACTTACTTACAAAATCAGACCTAAAAATACCAAAGTGTCACAGCACACCATTACTGAAAAATTGCTTATGTTTTCATTTTTACCATATAATTATAAAATAAATCAATTGAAATATAAATATTGTACTTACATTTCAGTACATAGTATAGAACAGTATAAACAAATCACTGTCTGTATGAAATTTTAGTTTGTGCTGACTTCGCTACTGTTTTTTATGAAGCCTGTTGTAAACTAGGCAAATATCTAGATGAGTTGATGTACACTCTGGAAGACCTCTAAGTACCCGCAAGGGTACACATATCCCTGGTTGAGAACCACTTCTGTACAGGCCAGTGACTGGAAGAGATGGGGATCACTGAATAGTCATACATTATGGCTACTTCAAGCAGCACTAACTTCACTTTGGTGGGGTTGGATACACTGAAGAGGAAATGCCTGTACAAGGGGCCAGTCAAAAGCAGCATGGCCCCAATGCAAGCTATGCTGCCAGTGCTGGAAGGAAAATGGGACACTGCTATGTTCACCTTGTACATGGTAGCGTGCAAGGCTGCTACTAGGAGGTCAGACTTCTGTACCAGATATGGACTGGTTACAGAGCTTCTTTCTCAAAGAGATACACCATATCTGTCTTCTAAAAGATCCTTTAATGGTGCATCCCCAAATAGATGTTGTGAGTTTAAATTAAATAAGTTACACATGGCAGCTTGTTGGTGATGCCTCGAGGTCGAGGATGATCTCTTTTGCAGGTTTTATTCTTCATGGGTCCTTTGGTGACTGAGGAGTCCAATTCTTGACCCACAGGCTCATTGGCAGACATTGCAGGTGGTGTTGGAAGACAGGGTTCGGCCAAGATTGCTGCATGACCGTCGTCTTTCCTTTCTTTTCTGGCATTTTTCTCCGACCAGGGCAAGGTGATTTTCCTCAAAAGTGGAGGTTCCCTCTCTGACAGGTCTTCGCCAGTTATCCCTATCCCGGGCTGTTATCTCTTAGTGTGTGGTATCAATGCCACATCTCTTGATGTTTATCTTGAGGGTGTCTTTAAAGCATTTCTTTTAGCCTCCCAGTCCTTTCTCCTTTGGTGAGCTGGGCATACAGCAGCTGTTTTGGTAAGCTTACATCAGGCATGTGCACACAGAGCCTGCTCCACCTCACCTGGTGCTGGATAATCAGGGTCTCAATACTGAAGATGTTGGCCTCTGTGAGGACACTGACATTAGTGCAATGATCCTCCCACTTTATGTTGAGGATCTTCCAAAGAAAGTGCTGGTGCTGGCATTCCAGGTTTTTCAGGTGTTTTCTGTAGATCACCCACGTCTCACAGCCATAGAGGAGAGTCGGGATTAGCACCGCTTTAAAACTAAAAGTCTAGTATGTGTTCTGATGTTGTGATTGTTGAACACCCAGCGAGACAGTCTGTCAAAGGCAAGGCCTGCACATCGAATTCTGTGCTGAATGTCGACATCTATGTCTGCCCTCAGTGAGAGATGGCTGCCACATAGCATCACCTGGTGGCTGAACGGTATAATACAGTTTAGCATTCCACTACATTACCCCCTTTAAATTCTACATTCCTACCATTTACAAAATACTCGCTATTAGGCTATCTTGCAAGTTCAGTACAGATCATTTTGTTAAGTGTCTCTGAATCATAATGGTTTTCTAATTACACAATCTGAATGCATAACAACTCGGTTATCTGGCTGTCCGTTAGCTGCAAAAACAAGTTGTGATAGGTTTGAAATCTTTTGAGTTGTCTTATTTTTTCTGCATCTGCCATCTGTAGAGTTTGCTCTTTTGATTGTTCTTTCAGAGGAACAAACTGTAGATGTCAATGGTTTCTGTGGAACTCTCCACTGTCAGTCTTGATCACATATGATCTGGGTGCTGAAATCTTTTTCTTTACAACAGCTGGAGTTCTCCATCCTTTCTCTCCCTCCAGTTTGACAGAAACACGGTCACCTGGTTCTAGACCAGGAAGTTCTCTGAGTGTCATCTGTTGTGAAAGTGTTTGTAAGCTCCTTTTGCCTTTTTCTCTGATTTGGCTACTCTCTTCATGTCTGGCCATTTTGGAGATAGGTTCTTTTCCAAAGTCAGTTGTCTTCTCAGAAGGAGTAGTGCTGGAATATATCTAGTAGCTGCTATTGGTATCGATCTGTAAATCAGAAGAGTAAGGAATGGATCTTCATGCAGTAGGGTTTTCTTGGCTATCTGTACAGGTCTCTCAGATTCTTCATTCAATTGTGGGTAATGTGGGCTGCTAGTAATATATTCAAAATCATATTTAGTCTAGAATTACTTAAATTCTGCTGCAGTGAATTGTGGTCTGTTATCCATCACTAATTGTTCATGAATATCAAAATAAGCAAAAGTGCACTTCTCTTTTTTGGTAACACTCTGACATGTTATGTCTTTCAAGTACAGTATTTCTATATACCTGAAAATTAGTGCACTACAATCAGGGAATGATGTCCTCTGAATTCACACAAATCTGCAGCTAGTCAACTCCCGGATCTGTCTGGTAGAGGTGTTGTTATTAAAGATTCTTAGTCCTGTGCCGCTATATTAGTTGTGCAATATTCCATTCCATGGCATGAAGCCAGGTTTAGGCATTTGGACAAGTCAAACAGTTAAACTCCTGCTAATCATCAGCCTTCGCACAATTTGACACCCATGTTCCTTCCCAGATCCACACTGCCACAGACTATATCTCAGAAGAGAAAATGCAGTACAACAATTTCAGTCCAGGAGCCATATGTCTTTTCTCCCCTTCTCTGCCTCTGTTATGAATCCAAGTGACAAGCATATCACGGATTACAAATATTATTGGAATCAACAAGAAACCAATTATTTCTGACCAGGCTAATGCCAAAATAGCTGCACTTCACAGAAATAAATGATCTGGGAAGCTAACATATGAAATAGAAACTTTTTAAAAGTAATGTTAGATTTGTTAAACCTCTGACATTTGTAGTATCAAATATACACTGGGTATTGCAACATGTTAATGGAGCGCCAGATATTCGCACTCAGGAACTTTTATGATCTACTTAAGTGTCTAGTTGCTTGTAACATTTCTTTTCCATATTGTTCTACATTATTTCATCACCATTTTTTCCACTATTCGGTGTCACAATATTTACAAACAGTGAACTGGAAAAGTTGTTTGATAGGCTTGAAAACAGATGGGAAGAACTTTCATGATAATGGAACCCAATCATTTTCAAGTTAATGTAGGTCATAAATGTCCTCATGTGAAGAAATGTGTGCATTTTACCCCGACATACCTCATTACTAAGATATTCTGCTTTGAACTCATTTTAGTTGTGGGGGAAAATATAACATGGAATAAACAGCAATTGTAATGATAATTTATTTCATCTCTTGCCCTTTTCTTGTACAATTGTGTAGCAACAGAACAATTGTACTTGACTTATTATTTGACTGACTGTAAAGCAGAATGTGGGTATCTTGCAAATTTCAGTCTCAATTTTCCCTTTCCACTATTGTATATTTGGATTTCTCAAGCAATCTGAAATGCTTGTTTTCAGTTAGTTATTGGAATAATTAGATGCTGGTCTTCCAGCATAGCCTTTTGCAGAAAAAAGTACACATAGCTTTTACTCACGGTGTAAAAATAGCAAAATGATAGGTATGTAGTCTTGTATCTTTAAAAAAGAAGCTGCTCTTTTACCATATGTCAATTAATCCAGCAATAAAGGTGTGCACAGTAATTCTCATTCAGAGTGTAGCCCCAATATGTTTTTTTTTAAACCACATTTTTGTAGGACCAGAGGAAAAACTTCTTTTTCTTCCTTCCTTCCTTCCTTTGCAATAACAAAGGGCAGTTTCTGCAGATGGAAAACTCATTTCATTGGGGAAAAAAGCTGTTTTCCTTGACAAAGTTTTGAACTTCCTGCTGGGAAAAAAATTCACCTCAAATTCATAATTTTATCCATGGATGTGATTTCATTATTTTCACCATGAAAAACTTGTCTCATTGGCAAAAGAAACCTCTATTAAATTCCTGTATATCAAATTATTAAAATTAAGCAGAAATATCAGTTTTTGCATGTAAGTATTTGTTAAGTAAAAACTGGTCGTTTTTACAACCCAGTATCAAACAATTAACTCTAACCTTTAATAGATACAAAAAGAAGGAAATAATATTGGGATATACCTTTACTTTTTATAAACATATTGTGGTTATTCAAGCAGGTGCATCTCCAGTAATTCCAGTGGATTTTTGCTTGAACAGAATTTGATCATTTCCCTCCATTTTAAAGAGTGGTTTTATGCTGAACTGAATTTATAAAACATAGGCACGGTGAGGTTCTTGTGACCCAAGGAACTCTTGATGGCAACTAGCAGAGAACACAAAGGTGCATAGAGGTTACAGGGATCCCCCTGGATCTGGGATTTATATACTAGTTCACCAAAGAGTGTCATGTAAGGTCTCTACTGAAAGCCCATGTCACACTGGTCAAGGTCACAATAATCTTTTTGAAAAGTATGTGCAGACAATACATAAGGAGATATGTATTTAAATTAGAAATTATGTTCTTCAAAGCTTTGATGTTAAAGCGGGGGACTGGAGGCACTTTATGTTGAGTCTGGGCAGAGGAGGTGACATGCTTTAAGACAGGTTCCACCATAGAGGACATAGGAGACATTTATCTCCCTCACTGATCACTACGTATTGTGTATCTTACAATGGAAGTCTCTTTGCATACTGAATCAAATGATAATGAAGAGATTGCAGAGACTTCAGGAGAAGAAATTAACAGGAAAAGTTGAACAGCAGGGAAGTAGGAGGACCTTGTTTACAGGTGAAGAACACAGGACTGGTCTAATATATCTAGAGGTAAAGAGAGATGCCCTGGCATCCTTCAGCTGGGTAGACAAGCTACCACGGGGCTTGGTTTTATGAAAGGAGGGTCTCAGCCATCCTGGTTGAACAACTCTGTGAGAAGGACTTTGGGTCAGCAGTACCTTATTAGATATAAATAAAGTTATAGTTGCTTTCTCTATAAGCAGATATAAGTACTGTATGGTAAGCAGAGCTTTGTCCTGCATTGTATTTAGTAAGCTGTGATGTACATTACTTTGGGAACAGAGGATCTGGAAGTTCTATGAGTGTCTCATGAACTCCAGAGCTGAGCACTCCAGAGAAATGCTCAGAAGACTCGGGGTTTGGATTGTGCCAATTGCTTACCTGCGGAATGACAGTGGAGCCCAGGTGGGCGGAGAGAGGAATGTTTGTGTTGCTTGTGCCTGGTGGACTGAGGGAACTGATCCCTGGCAGGCACAGAAAAGGTTTCCTCATACTAAAGGCAGGTGGTATTGGTGTGCCTCCCAACCCTGGATACCTCCAGGAAGTGTCACAGTTGTATGATTATTGCCTTGAAGTTATTTCCCTGTCAAATGTGCTCCGTTAGCAAGATAAGACTCCTTCCCCCCACCGTCCCAAAGTGCTAGTTCTGCAAACTCAGCTTGAATTCAGCTAACTAAGCTGGGCTCTTTCCAGTTCTTGCATCATCACTAGTTCTACAGGGCAATTTATGCCCTCAGCTACACCTGTGTAACTCCATTTTCTTCAAAGGGGTTGTACTGGAGTAACTGATTCGAAATTAATAAACAATGCTGTTGATGCCCCCAGATGGAACAGAATCAGCAGCTCACTCCTTCTTAGCTACATTAGTTATGCAGTGCTGAAAGGAATTAAGTAGCAAAAAGTTATTGACACCATTCCAGTCAGCAGACATGACTCTGAATACATGCAAGAAGCAGATCTTGAGTAAACTGGCGGCATTTATGTACATCACTTTTCAGAACAGATCTATACTTTAACACTTGTGCAACTGGACAAGGCTGATGCACTGTCCAAAGGAAATACACTTAGTCAAATTCTGTTCTCATATGCACCAGTCAAGATCAGGAGTTACTTCACTGAATTCAACAAAATTTCTCTGGATTTATACCCGTGGATCTTAAAAGCAATAATTGGCCCTGTATGTGAAACTTTACTATAACTAGGGGTGTCTGATGTGCAAACTTCAGAACATTTGGACTTTCGGTAGGGATCAAATAAGCACACAAAATTTCAGATATTTATGGAAAGTTTATCTGAACATTTGGGTATCTCCACTCTTGTCTAAGCCAGCTGCCATACACCATAAACTTGCTGTAATCCATCTCACAGTACACAAGACAGAACTCATTTGTAATTTATATAGAGAGAAATATTTGCCGCTGCGGGACACAGATAGACTTTCTAATTGTCCCTAGTTCTCTAGGTTCCTGATGGAAAAAACACAAGTGGGCTAGGGTCATCTCACAAGGGCTCCCTAAATCCTGGTCTGGACTAGGCGGACATGGAAGGAATAATGAGTATACTACATGAGCTTATTATCAAAGATACATGTTGTCACCATGAAGAGACTGCTGAGAGCTGGACAAATGGGGATATAAAATACCATGTAGTCCCCTCTCTTTCTGCACTGCCCACCTTTTGGCTGGTATTTCTGCGACACTGCTCCAATATGTGTCGTGCAGCAGCAGAAAGCATGTGGCACAGTGGGTTCTAAAGAATGCAACTAGATGAATAAACTGATGCAAACCACTCCAGAATGAAAAAATATATAAAAATAGGGCCTAACTGGCCATAAGAATAATAGAAATGTAGGAATGGAAGAGTCTTCGATAGGTCATCTAGTCCAGTCCCCAGCCCTGAGGCAGGACTAAGTATTATCTAGACCATCCTTGACAGGCTGTTTGTGTAAACTGTTCTTAAAAACCTCCAATGATGGAGATTCTCCAGCCTCACTAGGTAATTGCTTAACTGCACTTACAGTTAGGAAGTTTTTCCTAATGTCTAACCTAATTCTCCCTTGCTGCAACTTAAGCCCATTACTTCTTTTGGTGTCCTCAATGGTTAAGGAGAACAATTTATCCTCCTCCTATTTACAACAACCTTTTATGTACTTGAAGACTGTCCTCCATTTGTCTTCTCTTCTCCAGACTAAACAAACCCAATTTTTTCAATCTTTTCCTCATAAGCCATGTTTTCTAGAACTTTAATCATTTTTTTTTGCTCTCCTCTGGACTTTCTTCAATTTGTCCACATCTTTCCTAAAGTGTGGTGCCCAGAACTAGACACAATATTCCAGCTGAGGCCTTATCAAGCCTTATAAAGAAGGTTGTATTGGAGATATTGAAAGCTATCATTAACTCCCTTGCAATCTACAGATAGATTAATAAGGTTAATAAAGTAAATATATACATTTAAAATGGGAATGATGGGGGAAGGAAGGAGAAAAAAATAAAATTGCAATTGCGAAAGTCAAAAAGACAGGCAACATTTTAAGTGACTAATATTTGGTAATATTGTAAAGGTCTAACTAAAGCACTTGGAAGAGAATGGAAAGGCACACAAGGACTTCAAGTAGGATTCGTATCAGGCCCTGAAGGGGCAATGTGATAAACCTTATAAAGAATCAGAGTTGCAAGTCATCAAATCATACTATAGAAAGCTACAGATAGCACTTCCCATCAGACAATACATGAAATGAACACCTCAGTGGCCAACATATCTGGGTTCAATGCAACAGACTCATGTGCACTAATTACATGAGAGACCATAGCAAAAAAAATACCTGAGCATCTGGAGACTACATCTGAAGTTAATCAGATTTAGATCAATACCCAACAGAACACACAAACAGAGAGAAAGCTCAGAAAAACGCAGACACCTATCCAACGATTAAGGTACCTGTCATAAGCACAAAGAAAATATTAATTAGCCTTTGAAGCCATAGAGCATGTTGTTAGAGCTTTTTCAGATTTAAACCCTTTAAGCTAAAATATAAAGGGTAGCTCCATTTTATTGTATTGATTTGCTAAGTGTCACTTTAAAATAGTCCATATTTTAACATATTTCAAATAGAAATAAAATCATCTAATCATCTAATTTGGTATAAAATGAAATAAGGTAATCCAATTAAATAATAATACTGTTTAGATACAATTACTGTTCAAAGTCTGCTTTTCACATTTTTCCCTGTTTTATTCCAACTCTTTTCATGTGCCACAAGATTTCTTTCCCTTTCACTTGCTTCCATATGCATATGAAAGTAATATCTCCGATACTTCATTTTCTTTGTACAGCCGTGTTATAAAATACATGATAAAACCTAATTATATGCAAACTGTCATCTTCCTGGACCATTTATGCTCTCTCTTTTTCTATTATCTGAATCCCAATGATTATATCCTGCATCCCACTCAATTCTAACCTGACATTTTTGGACCACATGTGGAGGCAAATAGTGATGACACAACTGTAGAAATACGTGAACAGTAAAGACTCAACACTGGTATGTTACATTGCATTCAATTTCACACATGGACATAGTACTGATCACAAATTATCTTCCTACCATGATGGACAGAGATGGGCTCTTCTTGTTATTTATTATTTTGATTACCATAGTGCCAAGGACAGGGCAAGGAAGGACAAAGTCCCATTGTGTCAGGCACCACGTACAGTAAAGAGGCAGTTCCTGCCCTAAATAGGTCATAATCTAGGTTGATAAAAAGACATAATATGTGAATGAAACAAATAGAGGAGGAAATGGAGGTGATAGGAGGCAGAGGGCAAGGGAAAGATTAATGTTTTCCATAATAAGATATAATCTTAGAAACTCTGGCTTGAAAATAATTTACCTAAAATCCCATTCTCCTATTGTATGCACCTAGTTTTGGGAGTCTCAATAGGTATGAGTTCAGAATTCAGTCACCAGGGTAATGCTTAGCTTTGCCATCTCTAGAGTCTTACACAGAAGCACACACCATATTACAGGTACTTCAGTTAAAAAATCCAGAAGATGAGGGGGAAAAGGAGAAAGAAAACATACAGGATTACTATTTCTTACAAGTTAGTGCCAGGGAAAGAGGAACTGTGGCTGTGAGGCCTTGAGCATCAGTGGCTGAGCCCCAAGGAGGAGTCTACCACATGGGAGCCCAGCATCCAGTGCCTCCATAATTAGAGAGAAAATCTTAAATCAGTTTGTGATGACGAAAAGCTCTACTAAACCTAAGCAGTATTCTATCCTCAAGGCATACTGGAAGAAGATATAGGCTTGATCCAGAAAAGTGCAGAGCACAGAATATTGCAGAGTGCTCCTTGCTCCCAATTAGTTCAAAAGGCACTTGATGGCGTTCCGCACCCTTGGGGAGGAACTCGATGCCTTGCAAGATCAGACTGGATATTGTCATCAATGGGGATTGCAGGTGCTCACCTCCTCTCAACAGTCAGGCCCTTGGCTGGCAAGCGTGAGTAGGCTCACATAAAGAGTCTAAAGCTTCCAGTTCTTAAATTATGGTTGCCTCCAGATTAAAACAATTCTCCTGATGAAGTAAGTTGTTGACCCGCTTTGGCAACATCCCTTTTTCTTATTGCCCTGGCAACCAATGCTGTATTTTCTGAATAATTACATAAATAAACCATACACTTTACTTTGTATTCCTGTATTTAATGATATATTGTGCATGTAACTTTCAGAACGATGAAGTATGACATTTTATATTACCAGAGTTGGGTATTTCCTTGATATATGTGCTTGGAAAAATCACATAAAGTGATGTTATTTGATATATATTCAGAAATTATATGATTTTTCAAGAAAGTGTAAGCTGAAAAGCATACTTCCAAGTAAATCATTCCAAAAGTGCTCTGAATTAAAATTATTAAATTTAAGGGCTGTAACAGCCTAATGAACATAAGCATGAAAATTCTATTTATTTCATCCTATGATGAAACATTTGGGATTGTGACTGTATTGTGCTGACTGGGGAGGCTTCAAAGGATGAAAACAAAATGCATATTCCCAAAACCTATCAACTTTAAATGTAAATGAGGATGTTGATTAATTAAACTATCAAGGTGGTATTATGAGCAGTCTTTTTGTAGTACCCAATCCTGTTATGTGCTGATTGCCTTCAATGACTCAACAGGACCAGCGAAAGTTAGAAGTCTTCACAAACTTGCAGGACTTGCTCAGAACTGGCTCATAATTTGTACTTTAAGAATCACATCCTGTTTACTGTACTCATGGATATAGCTCTATTGACTTTAATGGGCACTAGTTGTGTGAGAAGAGAGGAAGTATTGGGTCAAATTCTTAATGCTGTCTAAGTTAGGAGGTAAGCGCTGAGGTCCTGCAATGAGACTCCAGGGCCCTGAGCACCTTGAAGGATCACTTTCTGAAACAGCGACCAGAAGGAATTTTTTTTATATATATATATATAAAATGTAGCTTGAATATTGGCTTGAAATAACTGCTATTTCACTCAGAACATCATGAAAATATTTTGCAACTCCCACAGTTGCTTTAGGGTTTTAATGGGTGCTGATAGCATAAAAATGGGCTATACCTGGAATCAGTTAGAGCAAATGGCCCAGGATAGAGGACTCTGGAGATCTGTGGTTGGCGGCCCATACCCCGATTGGGGTGACGGGCATGAGTGAGTGAGTGAGTGAGTGATAAGTTCTGAAATGAGTAAGCAGATTCACTTGAAAATCAAGATTGGTGAATTTTATATATATATATATATATATATATTTCATACATGACAAAAGCACTAAGTGTTTTCATTCAGGACCTCAGATAAGCCAAGCCTGCTGTTTTTAAATCAAACCATTTGTTACAAACCAACAGAGAAAAGCCTCTGAAAAATTGCTTAGGTAAAAACCACTCATTTTCCTCCTATCTCTTGAAATCCAGAAAAACAATGTATATGATCAATCTTCTGGAAAAGAGGGAAAGATTCTAGGCAGAAAATAAGAATAAGAAATTTCAGCCTCAAAAGGGTTTCGTTTTGAGGTGCAAATGAGATTGAACAGAGATGTCTAAGCCCAAACCCTACCTGTATGCAGTATAGGCTGTGTAGTGCCAGGCAGAAGAGATGATGGCTGAAACCTCATGGGTACAAGGGTTCTAGGGAAGGACAGGATTCCAAACAGTTCTGGATTCCAAACAAGAAGCCATTTAAATGCAGTGCATCCTTTCATCAAGCACCCCTCACACATTCTACTTGTAGCCATCTTGAGCTTGGTTAGCTTAAATGCCAGCCATTTCTCTTTCCTCGAGAAGCCAGGCCTGGCCCTGTGATAAGGGTCCCAGCACCAAGTTATTGTCTATGGTAATAATTTATATAGCACTGCAAATGTACAAGATGTTTTTTACACTATGGCTTTTGATAGTGCTCTCTTATGCTCTGTGGTGAGAGTCTTTCTGGAAGTCAGAAATGCATCCAACACACACCCATGGGAACTCAACCAACTAACTTTAACTTTCTTGATGGTGGGGCTTGTTGTAATAATTTGGCCTACAAATTTACCCCAATTATAAGCTCAACTATAAGAGGTATGTAAAAGTTCATAAAATGTCACAATAACAAAAGTTAATGGGAAAGTTAAGAAAGGGAGAGAGGAAAAACTGAATTAATCTAAACAAAAAGGCTTATTGATATAACCATATTAAAATCATGCTTGGTAAAAACAGAAGCTGTGGAACCAGAAATTAATGAACCAAAACTGGTGTGTCAAATATTAGGCTAAACTGGTGGACAACATAGCTATTCCACCCACCATTCCCTTGCTGGGTCCTTTTTTTAAAAAAAGAGACTTTAGAGGAAAAATATTAAATAAACAGACAAAAGCTACTGAAGTAAGTTTCACCATCATGGCTGCCCTCACTAGGATGACCAGATAGCAAGTGTGAAACATTGGGACAGGAGGTGGCAGGTAATAGGTGTATAAGAAAAAGCCCCCAAAATCAGAACTGTCCCTATAAAATCGGAACATCTGGTCACCCTAGCCCCCACCCTCCTGTCATCTCCTGGGACCGCAAGCCTTCATCATCCTAATCCTGAGTGGTGTCCTGACCAGACCAGGTGAAAGAGAGGGACCCAGATAACATTGCCACCTCTATCAGCTCCAGCTGAATCCCAAACACCACTGGAGATGAAACAGGATCGCGCTCTAACAGCAGCAACAGCAGTAGCTCTAGCCCATCTCAGCTACCTTCTTCTCTTTTCCCCAAAGGACAGTCGTTGCCATCTTTAGTACTGGCTAAGAGACTGTCACACAAGGGGTGTGGTGGGGGGGTTCCTGCTAAAATTCGTCCAGCTAAAGGGAAAGGGGACAAGAAATGTTGTTAAAATAAAAGCCTTACTTAATACTTAACATTTCAGATGCGTTAACTGTTTTTTCTTCTTTTCTGTGTCTTTAATAAAAAAAATTATAAAGACTTTTAATGGTGTGTCTGCCATGGTGCTAAGCAGGCTGACCTAGGTTAACACTGTTTAATGTTAGACAGTGACCTGGGTGTGTTAACGCTTTTGGCCCATTTATTCCTTCTGAATAAATACAACAGGCTCTTATGGGTCATAGAGTGACCATATTTTCCCAAAGGGAAAAAGGGACACCCCCGCATGGGGCCAACCCAAGGCTTACTGCTTCTCCCTCCACCCCCGCACTCCCACCACCACTCCTCCATGCGCAGGGTTGCCCGATCTCTCCCTGCCTTCCGCCTACGTGGAGCCAGTCTGAGGTCCCACTCCCCATTGGCACCTAGGGCCAGCCCAAGCCTCCCTGCCGCCCAACCACAACCTCCCTCCCCCCATACATGGGGTGGGTCTTAACCCCCCGCCACCCTACCACATCTCTCTTCCCTCCTCCACAGGGCTGGTGGTCCGAGCCCCCTGCCTTATGCCCACGTGCGGGGCTGCCTGAGATCCCCCTCTCCTCCCTGCACATGGGGCTGGCCAGCCCAGTCCACTCTCCCTAGCCCTCCCTCCAGCACAGGGTTGGCATTGCCACTCCCCCCTGTGCTCCGGCATGTTCCTCTGTGCCCTGTTAGGGGTCCCACCCCACTTTTTTGACAAAATTGGACAAATGCCCAGTTTTGTCAAAAAAAGTTGGGACGTCCAGGACAGGGCCTAAAAAAGGGACTGTCCCAGCCAAAATGGGATGTATGATCACCCTCTCATAGGAGAAAGAAGGGAATAAGGAGGATGAGAACCCAGAGATTGGTATCCACTGAATTTAGATTTCCAGCTAAGCTTGTACGGCTTGGTGGACTAGTGCTAACCCCTGTGAAGCAGCCTGGAGACTTCGGATTCTGAAACCTATCACAAAACAAACTTTGCAGTTCTGTTTCTGAGTTGTTTCCATAGCTCAGTAAATTGGGATTTACAATGAAATGTTTAAATATACATTTAACCTACTTTATAAATCTGAACAAGTCTGAAAAATAAACTATAAACTGAAAAATAAACTATGCTGATTCTTTAAAATGTGTAATTAATCCCTGTCTGAATTGTATTTACCTGTGAGACCAAAAAAAGCTCTAAAAATATTCCATTAGCTTGTTTTAAATAAAAAAAAGAATTATAGTCTGCATTTATATTGTGCTTTGTACCTAAGAATTTCAAGGTGTTTTACCAATATTAATTAATCAGTTCTCATAAAATCCCTGTGAGGTAGATAGGTATTATCCCCATCACTGAGGCACAGAGCGATTAAAGACTTGCTTAATAATGTTATCCCTTCCTAACTAAATCCACTCAAAAAATTGTGTAACTACATGCTGTTTGGCCATACCATTGTTCACTCTGTTTGTGTGTTCTCCTCCTTCTCTCTCTCTCTGTCTCTCCCTCATCTATTCAGATTATAAACTCTTTGGGGACTGTTTACTACTCTATGTTTGTACAGTGTCTAGAACAATGGGGCCCATTCTTGTTGGTCCACAAACACTACCATAATAAACATGAATAATAATAGTAAGTTGATGATCACCAAAAGTTCCTATAAGTGACTCGCCCAAAATCACAATACAAGTTGTCACAGAGCTAGGAAATGAACATATATCTCCTGACCTCTAGTCCTGTGCTTGAGCAACAAGATTATCCCTTCCCATCATCTCTAATAATAGGAGATAGCATTACCTCCTAGTGCTTAGATAGCAGCAAAGGACTAGGCAGAAAATTTAGGTTTAGGTTCTAATCCCAGTTATTTGCCACTGACTCATTTGACCAAACCCTAATCCTTTGCACCTAGGTTTTGAAGCTACAGTTGAGATGAATGTAATCAATCCTACCTATATATATATATATATATATATATATATATATATATATATATATATATATACACTCACTATATGTTCTATTCTATGCATCCGATGAAGTGGGCTGTAGCCCACGAAAGCTAATGCTCAAATAAATGTGTTCGTCTCTAAGGTGCCACAAGTACTCCTGTTCTTTTTGTGATCCTACCTATGTATCACTGAAGTGCTTTGAAAACATTGGATGAAAGACTTATGTATAAATGACAGTATTGATATTAATAATAAATACTAATAATTCTATTAAGAAGTGAAATTAAAAAGTCTATATTTTAAGTTTCAGGAAAAGCTGATTTAATTTTGCAATAGTAGTAATAACAAGCAGGCTAGCAGAAGCAAACAGAGATACTCTTCATTGACTTTGTTGGCTTGCTCAATAATAATTTTCATATTATTTGTCATTACTATTAAAGCTCTAGAAATAGTCAGAAACAATGATCATGAACATTTTAGAAACTGCTGAATTTAATTTCACTCCACATGCATCTGCATTTTTATTGTTTTTCACCAAATATTTGTTGTGAATTTTTATTTATATTAACTTTGTAGATAGTAAATTTCAGGCTTGCAGATAAGATCCCTGTACACACAAAACAAATTTTATTTTGGTTGAACACTGAGGTAGATTGTAAAGATTAGGTCATTCTACAGAGGAACAGAAACAGCACAAAGGCCCATACATAGGCTTCTGTGAGCAAAAGTGTGTGTAAATTTTGCACACGAGACACCAAGTTTGCTTATGTAGCAGTTGCGTTACATGCCTATTTTTGTGTCCATCTTTACAAATCTGGGTTCACGTGACATAAGTGATAAATCACACAGCTGGAATATCCAACTGCGGCATAGAATATTCAAAGGGAGACGTGCCACAAACAGTGCATGAGCAATCTAAACACTGACATTTGTTCCATAAAACATTAATCTAACAATCCTGAATAATGAACGATTTAATAATCATAGTCCATTCATGAAAAAAAAACAAAAAAACAAAAAAAAAAACAGGTAAATACACCAAATAAACTGTTCATTGCAGTTGTTTGCCAAACGTTAATTATTACAATTAGTTCTTGTTATTGAAAGCCCTAGAGCTTGAAGTTCCTTATTTACAGAGCTAGTAATGCACAGGTAGCAGCATTGTAAATTTCCCTGCAAAATCTTGCCAATAAAACTCAATCCTGATCTGGATCAACCAACTCTAGAACAACTAGTTCATTCTCCAGGGCCACCCACCCAAATCCTTTACTCTGCTGCGACTGTTAGCATAGATGACCATTTTGTCACATGAGCAAGACAATAACAGAACCAAGATAATCAAACATCCATTAGATGGTAATATCTTTCAGTGAATATAGATCTGAACTGAAATGAATCTCAATTTTTATTTAAACAGAGGCTTTTCTTTTCTTTTTTAATACTCATAATTGAGGAGCAGGAAACTGAGCAGAATATTCCAGCAACACTTTAGCAGCAGAAAAAACTGTTTTTAATTACTGATCTCCTCTACCATAAATTAGGTCCTAAATAATCTGCAAATGCTAATTTAAACCTGCTTTCACTTCTGTGCAGGGTATATGTCGTAATGAACAACAGATTATCCTCCAAACAGCAATATACTGTATCACAAATCATGAGTCGCATTTCCTTCCCTTTTTTTCAGCCCAAAATGTGATTCCGAAAAGATATTATTAAGCTATAACACCTTCGTCATTTTCAAGCTCCAGGCACTTAAGGTGCTGAATTTTAGATTGCTTTTTTATATTCTGCCTGTGCCTAGTTTCCTCACTGTATGTAAAGTTATTAAAGCTGTCTGCTCCAATTTCTCCTTTGCTTAGAAAGATATGACAGAAAGATGAAAGAGACTACCTTTAATCTTCAAAGGCTAAACACACTCTAAAACCGAAAAACAGTAGAAACCATGAGGACAATAATAGTACCTTTCCAAAGGTAGTTTACATTCATTATGTGGTCACTGAAAAGGTACTAAACTAGGAGCCTGTGACATAAGACTTATTGGGCTCAATTTTTTCTAGAAATAGTGTGTGCTGTTTTTTATTGTACTTTGTGATAGATGCCAAAATATACCTTTTACATAAAGGAAATAAGAAGCGTGGTCTCCAAAATAAAATTGACAGACTCACAGGGGTATAAACCACAATTAGCCTCAATATAATATATATTTAAAGAAAAAACAAATCTGTTTACCTGAAGTTAGTATACAAGATCTAGAGATATGTTCATATTTACATTTTCTGTTTAAATAAACAAATACATAAATAAACACAATGGAAATAACAGGGATTTGCCTAATGAGAGCTGGAAAAGATGTTTGAATTAATCTCATTTATGAGATTGTCCACAGTTCAGATTTAAATGCAAGTCTGCCAGTACTTTGATAGTCAGCCAGAGTATAGCTACTTTCAGAGAATAACAAAAGAGAAAAAAGACGATGCTACTTCTCCATGGTGCATGTACATACATATGCAGCACACAGAGAATTATGTTGTGCGTGTTTCTTGGTTTGATGTGCCCTGTGCTTTAGCTGGCAAACATAGATCTAGGTCCAGAGTTCCACTTCACCTACATGTGCACAGAATATCGTACTCAATAGAGCTAGTACTGGGGCATATTTATATTTGTGTTGGGAAACTAAGGTCATAACAGTTAATCTGATAGTTTGTTCCATAACATACTATAGATATTGAAAACACTGAAAATAATGTGTTTTGTGAATATTTATTTAAATAGTAACTAGTTTTTATGAACAATTTTTATTTGCTTTCTATGAATATGCACACATTTAGGCATTTAAAAAATATTCACAAGTACTTTTGCAAAAAGAAAAAAAATGTTACTAGTCATTCATGTATTTGCGTGCTTATACCAGAAGTGTTGCATACACTCATGTGATCACATATTTGTGTAAGTGACTGATTCAAGACATTTTCTTGTTTATGAAAGTGTCTGCCACTCAACTAGGGACCAGAAAATAGTACCATGTGTCTCAGATGACTCAGTCTTAACAGTGAATTGCAAAAACAATCTATCAAAGCAATTGTCACACAGTCAATAGTGTGCAAGCAACACATAAGCTATGATTTTTCACCATAACCGCCGATGATTGATTCTGAGTGACAAATTTGTAAAAATAGAAGTTAGTAAAAAATTGATAATTCAGGAACAGAAAAATTGGCTAAACTGGCCCCATAAGTTCAGCACTATAGATTGTCTGGCAAGCTACGAAAGATCCCTCAGACAATGTTTGACATTGTACACAGGCCTAAGACCATGTAGCACCTCTGGTTCCAAAATTCATGACCAACAAGTGAATGTAGTGTTACAAATGATGTGTGCTTGTGATTCACGAACCAAGCTGCACCATGCTACAAGGTAGCTGTAGCTGGATAATGGTAAGAATTCAGTTCACCAGAAAGGCTAAAATTCAGTTTTATGTTTTTTTTTCCTCTGAGCATTTTCAATAATGCTTAACAGATCTCTGTCTACATTTGGATATTAAGATTCATTCTCAATTCAGACTGAATGGAGGAACATGACTGATTTTATTACATTACTGGAGAGTCTAGGAACCACATTCATGGAGCAGGACCTCATTGTGCTAGATGCTATACAAACACAGATCAACATGTGATGTTTGTATATTTGGTATTCTAAAACTATACCAGAAAATGCCCACAATCAACAGGACATTCTGGACTGCTAATATCCACTTTGTGACTGTCATGTTTTCCATTTTTTTGTGAGGATACGGTTTTCCAGAAATAGGTCAACATTTACTTACAATTACCAGTCAGTAAATAATATACTACAGGTATTTTCCATAATCAGCAGAGGGAGACACAGTGATAGCTCAGATACCACTAGGTGGCAAGTGTAGGTAAATGTTGACTTTATAGTGGTGACCTCTGTAGGCATGCTTCTGTATAGTGGCTCCACATAGGATGTGTTTATTACAAATTAGTAAATTGATCTAAATGATGGAATATCTTTTGAGCCTGAGATGATGATTATTTAACAAATCAAGCGACTAACTAATCTGTATTTATATGAAGGACCAAAGTCACTCCTTTTCAGCCTAGACCATCTCCCCCTTAAACCTGTTGGATCCAACATCGGTGTTGTGTTTAGGCCCCGGAAATTCCAATTAGGCGCAAAGAAAAATTTGGTGAAATTCTATTTCTGCACTTCAACAAGATAAATCTTAAATTAAACTACTCATGGTATCTCATAGCCAAATGAAGCTGGATTTTGAAACTGAAAATTGTTGAAACAAATCTATTCTAATTACATAACTAGGATAACAATTCACCTGTCATAGCAAGATACATGCCATAAAGACCTACACTAAATAGCCAAGTTTTTAAAAAAGAATCTAACAATGACTTACGTGGTTCTCACTCATACAAAGGACAACATATAGGAGAAAGGGAAGCAACAGATAAGCAGAGCATTCAAGGTGATACATACACTTCTTTTTAGGTTTAACTTTTTTTTTTTATACTATGTCCTTCTCCTCCCTTGCTCAGTCAGTCTTTATCCAGTATACTCCCTAGTTTCAAAGACTCATAATATGGCCAAGAGAATTTAATTTTAGGGTGAAACATGAAATAAAATATCTAGACACTCCTTCCCTCCCCCAAAAAGAGAAACCATCTATGACTTTTGAAATAAAAAGGTAATTTTGTTGTTGTTGGATTGGTTTGTTGGGAGGGTGAGGGGTTGGTTAAAAGTTATTTCAACTGGGGGGGGGAGTGAACAAGATGATCTATGCACTTCGGTTAACTGAGGTATGGTTAGAGGAACTCCATCAATTTGAAAAACATATTGCCATCTGAAAATTGTGCACCTACTAATGTTGCCAGTAACACTTTAAGGCAGCTCCCAGTGGCCGCAGTTCGCCATTCCCGGCCAATGGGATCTGCGGAAAGCGGCATGGCCGCAGAGATGTGCTAGCCGCTGCTTCCCGCAGCTTCCATTGGCCGGGAACAGCGAACCGTGGCCACTGGGAGTTGTGGGCGGCCGTGCAAATGTAAACAAACTGTCTGGTGGCCCGCCAGCGGAATTACTCTGATGGGCCGCGGGCTGCAGGTTGCCCAGCACTGCTTTAAGGTAAGTAAGAAGTAAGATTAGTAGAGCAGAAAATAAATGCATTACAGAAGATATTTATCTTTTTGTTTTCTTAACTTTGTGCATTTGTCAGTTCCTTTTTCTTTTCTTTTCTTGATGGTTAATTGGATTTCCTGACTCAGGCACTAGTATAATGACATCACTCCCATCCACTGCTGTGGTCGGGAGCTCATGTTCACGTTCTCTCCTAGGGCCGTGCAAGGAGGTGTTTACCAGTAACAGCAGCAGCAAAGCTGAAAGTGAAACAGCAGCAGGTGGGTATGGGTACGGAAAGAAATAAGAGAGAGTGAGCATTTGGACCTGCCTTAAAGATCCTTCTAAGCATCAGCAGGAGAACAGTGAACCGTTAATGAGTATTCTTTTAAGGTATTTTTTTAAAGTGAGGACATAATATTGAAAGGTTAATCTACCAGAATATTCACTGCCTTCAGCAACCTGCCCCCTTGCTTCTGCAGAAGGGAAGGTCAGGCAGCATTACTGCTGCTATTAATTTCATAGGAGCATTGCTGGGAGGATGTGCTAAATCAGGGCTTTCCTCCAGCTGGCTCTGGCCATACAAACCAATGCTGCTCGCTCTTTAGGCTGCATTTGCCCCTGTAGGCACGGTGAACAAAAGTGAGCTTGAATTACTTGGTATGTGCCTATCTACACACAGCTGAAATGCTTCTTTGAATAGGGAATAAATTTGCCAACCAAAAGAGAACCAAGCCCTGTTCCTGGGTTTATAACAGCATAAACCTTCAGCAGCCCTAGTTGAATGTGGTTGATTGTTTATTGCTTCCATAATGCACAAATGTTTTTGTTTTTCAAAACTTCCATCCAGTTTTATGGCACTTCGGGAACCTGATATCTATGCTGATGTGCAGTACTTACTTATTAAGTGGTTTAATACTGCAGATAGGAGAGGGCCATTGTTGCCCCCACATCCCCCGCCTTCTTCATGTTCTATTTACAAGTATATTTTCATGTCATAGGGTCCCTTAACTAGCAGGGATGTGTAAACATCAGCAATTCATTATATCCTGTACCGTGCTCCTGTAAGGAATTTACATCCATACCCTGCTGAGCACTTGACAGATATAATGGAAAGCGTTCTTTGTTAGAGTGCAGGACTGAGAATCTTGAATATCTTGGTGTTAGTTAACTGAGATTTGGCAGAGCTCACAGGGGGTGGGATGTAGGAGTCACCTAGATACCATGATCATGAGCAGAGTATAAAAATGTAGATTGCATAGATGGATTAATACAAAGATAGAAGCCGGCACTGTTGCTATTCTGGCTAAAGCTAGTGCTGAGTCCTTGTTTTTATGAGCACTAGAAAAACCCCATACATTAAATTTTAAAAAAGAAAACTTTTGAATAGGACCCCAAAGATGGACATAATATTGGGAAATGTCTCTGAAGCAGCTGTTTGGTCTAGTGTGAAAATAACAACTTTTCTTAACAATTCTCACAACTATCAATCGTTTTTATGAGTTTTTTTAAACGAACATTAACAATTCACATACACTCACAAACAAAAACCCTATGTGGTAATAATGATAAAAGACTGTTCAACTACAAAACTCAGGCCCTTTGGGAAAAGAACTAAAATTCCTCACTTAACTTATCTTTTTAGCTTCACATCCGATATCTAGCAGCAATTTCAAATTCATTCACCAACGTGTTGCCCCCCCACTGGCAGTTTTGTCAAAAACTCCCAAGACAAAAATGACTTTACAAAATATGATCACTAACACAGTGGGAGCACTGAGAGAGTTAGATCTCAGTCCCCTTAACAATGATAGTGTAGAAAATTAAAAATTGAACGTTATGGCCTATTCCCTTGGTTGGCAGAATAGGGAATGATCAAAATATTGAATAATTTTTACCTATTGTATCAAATGAAAATCAATATCCAGGCACTGCAGGTTAAGTTTAAGATGGTGTTTCTACCTTAAAGGAACACACTGATTCTAAATATAGTCAATTTAAAAAACGAGTTAAAAGGAATTAAAAATGAGTTAAAAGTAACTCAACCTATCGGGATATGTCTCTGCTACATTTAGTTATTTTTACAATCAGAGATTTCTATTTTTTCCCCTGTGGAAGTCCTCCACATTCCAACACACACACACACACACACACATACACAGACAAACACACACATGCGCACTAACATACTTAATGTTACACTTAATGACTTCAGTGAGATTACTCATATGCATAAAGTTAAGAACATGCCTACGTAACTGAAGAATAGGGACCTAACTGACGGTAGAGGTGTAAGAGCAAACTTACTGATTTACACACAAACTGCTGTTACATGTACAAAGTAAGCAAACAAAAAATAGAAAACAAAGCTTTCCCTCTAATTTCTGTATTATGGTAATCTTAACGCTAGTAAGTAAACATTTTCAGACAGCAGTGTGATTTGGTTTTAGGCTGACAGTGTGTCCATCCCCTTCATTTATAGTTTGTTCATTAAAACAAGGCGATTAATGTTATTTTTAGTATTCTGGTGCATGAAAGTCTAATATGAGCATTGGATTGTGATGTACTAATAAGCGCATGAAAGTAGCTAAATAGACTTTCCTGGCTTACAAATGTAGGTGGATCTAAAAGCCCTTTAGCAGAATATACCAGCCAGATAATGATTCTCACCAACATGCTCACAGCTTTGTAATCTGAAGGGAGGTTTTTCTCTTAGTTTAGGTTTCAGAGTAACAGCCGTGTTAGTCTGTATCCGCAAAAAGAAGAACAGGGGTACTTGTGGCACCTTAGAGACTAACAAATTTATTAGAGCATAAGCTTTCGTGGACTACAGCCCACTTCTTCGGATGCATCCAAGTACTCCTGTTCTTCTTTTTTCTCTTAGTTTAGTTTAGTTTAGAAAGAGCACCCTGCAAATATTAGGTCAAATAGTAGCCAGGCATTGTTTCTCTATGCAACTTGGATGCAAACATACTATCTATTGTCAAAACAGGCATAGACCTGGAAGAACAATACATTAGAGACAACATCTACCGGCTAAATGAAAAAGAGAGAGTCAAATGACATATGGACTATTTTTCATAAAATTGGTTCATTTTTGTTTTAATTTAATTTGATAATCTGTTTGCTTATGTACCACCTGATAGCTCTCTGATTACTTGGATATTGCATCCAGTGCTTGCTCATGCATGCCTGACATTTTTTATGCTTGCTACATTTAACATCATCCACTGAGAACTCATCAGCCAGGTCTCTGCTCATTGCATGTGAAACCTCATAGAAATTCAAGGTCTCTGAGTTCCTCATCGGGGCTCGCTATGGAACTGGTCCAGGTAAACTGAGAGAGCATCACTTTCTTCACCACAGTGACCTCCCTCAACAGGAGGAAGGAACCCGAGAAACTGAAGAATGAAGCTTGTGAGAGTGGGAGACACGGCTTTCTCAGAAACAGGCCCGAAGCTTTAGAGCTCATACTAATGGAATCAAAGAGGAAAAATAAGGCCCATTATGATTTTGGTTATCATTTCTTCAGAGATGCTCAAATACTATAGTGATGGTTACACTGCGGGAACTTACAGAGATAGAAAACAAGTATGCAATATTATGCACTCTCTCTCTCTCTCCACCTTAATTCAGTTTTAGCCCATTGTAATGCAGCTTCCTTTTCCATTAGCCTACTTATTTTCAGGAGGTATTAACATATACCATAAGAATTTTATTTGTCAAGTAATTATACTGGCAAAGGCTTTGTAATACCTGATCTGTTCTGGCTACTCTCAATATACATGTGGCGAAATTAGACAATATGACTAATGTGGGACCCTAACAGAACACAAAACTATTTGGCATCCATGATATCGTTAAAAAAATAATGACTTCATATGTTACTGTTGCACCAAATGTTGTTGTAGCAGCAGTGTTCAGCATCATTGCAGTTGTAGGAATAACAATAGCACAGAAACTAGGGAGATGGGATAAGAGAGTAAGGGTGAGAGGGGAAAACCATTTTTAACTGTGCTGTTCATTATTTCATGGTGTTTAATATTTCCTCCTTTCAACTTATCTTTTGTCAACCAATTGACATAAGGCATATTCTACAGATGGATCGTACAGCTGTGGATATATCGGTTCAAAGGTGTGTCTGCTTGGATTTACTACCTAGTCAACCAGTAGGCAGATATTACAGAGGCAGGGGATGAGACCAATACAGACATGTTTGGGGGGTTAGACTGTGCATGTGCGGGTTGGGGAGGGGAGAAGTTGGTCAGCCACTGGACTAGAATTGGCCTTTGCTATTTCTCTGGTCAGCTTTATTTATTTATTTATTTATTCATTGAGCTGTGTTGCAATGTGAGGTGATGTACCAGTGTTTTAATTTGACAGTTAAATGCATTTTAGATTCACAGAGGTATTGAACTCTGACTGTATTAACCCAAGGTCAACCGTAACAATGCCACTCTCACAGTACAGGGCAACTGCATTTGTATTTCGTCTCAGTGGTGCAGTAATAGTATCCACTCTCAGGTTTCCAACTCCCCAGCTGTCGCCTTTCTTCCAAGTTGACCTGCGTCTCACTCTCTTCTGACCAGGGTATTTCAAAGCTGCACAGTTCCCTGCCTTTACTGTGTTATTGCCAGCAGAGACAGGCTGCCCTAATACACCTGCTTGTTTTCTATTCAGATATGGTTAACAGTGTGATTGCCCACAGTTATAAGTTCCCACACAGCACTTTCTAAGCAAGCCTGTTTTGTTCTTAAAGTAAAAAGCATTACAGAAAACATATTAAAACAATAAAAGAACCTACACACAGGCTCATATGTTTGCCAGCGATCACCCCAACCCTGACGTGGGCTCTGGCAGATGCAGTTCTTCAGTGCCTCACCCAGGGAGATTCCTTGTGGTTTCAAGTTCATCACAGCTTTAGCACAGAACAAGCACACAGTCTTATGGGCCTCAGTAGGTCCAGTCCTTAAACCTGTCCCTAAGGATTAGGTACCTCCATGGACCAGGGGCCCTGTCTGTTTGCTGGCTCAGGAAGAAGGCCTGTTTAAAACCAGGCTGTTTATATAAAAAAATCCTTTGTCTGTTGGTCCCTGAGAATCCAGTGTAAATTAATATATGTAAACCTCTCCAGAGGTTGGCTTAAAAGGGCTGATAACCAAAGAAACAACATTAGCATCCCCCTCCTCCTACAGGAATTACATACAATTCTGCAATAACACATACAGAATTGCATTTTCAATACAATGGATCCCAAAGGTGTTAAACCTAATTCAGTAAGTTTAAATTTAAATCAAGAAAGTTTATCTTAATTCCATAAGGATTGTCCAGGATATGACAGCTGGTACAGATAGATCTGCCCATCTTTTCTCTACCAATTAAATATTTTACCCCTACACCAAAGTAGATCCTTCATCGTGTTTCAGTTCCTCGTAGATCGGGTCGGTCACACACAAATGAATTTGAGATGAAAGATTGTCCAGTGGTTAGGTCAGGGGTTCTCAAACTGGGGGTTGGGACCCCTCAGGGGGTCACGAGGTTACTACATGGGGGGTTGCAAGCTGTCAGCCTCCACCCCAAACCCCGCTTTGTCTCCAGCATTTATAATGGTGTTAAATATATTTAAAAGTGTTTTAAATGTATGGGGGAAGGGCGGGGGTCACACTCAGAGGCTTGCTATGTGAAAGGGGTCACCAGAACAAAGGTTTGAGAACCACTGGGTTAGGGTGCTGGCCTGGGACTTGGGAGTTAAAGATTGTGAATGCTCAGATACTGTGTCAATAGGGACCATTTAAGTACTATAGTTTGATTCCTTTTAATCTACACTTTTATACCAGGCATGTCACAGTAGTAACTGAGTTCCAAATAAAATCTGAAGCTGGTTCTCATGTTACTGCCTAACTTTATTTTGTATTCTCTGATAATCCAAAAGAGTGTTAAGTAGTAGATTTGAGTACTCATTTTACTTGCTTCAATAATTTATCTTCCTTATGGCATTTCATAGTGAATGTCAGTGCATATTCTCTCTCTCTGCCTTACTTGCATATTCATTTTTGGGAACAAACATCGCAATTATTCTGAGTGTTGCATCTAAATCTAGCAATGGTGTGGAATTCTATGATTTCAGACACTGTTTTTAGTATCACTGTTTAGGCATATATTTTACTTAGTAATCCCTCCCCCACAAGTTGTATGTACTACAGAGATGCCCATCTTAATATATAGAGTGTTGCAGCACTTATGATTCTATGAGTCCCAAGATATTTAGTGTTCTTTGTAAAGTCCCCTCCCCTGGAGTCAAATGATTATGTAAGAATCTCAAAAATAGAGTTTCTAGCCCCCATGGTAGCAGAGAAAAGATTGAAAATGCAACTAGAATATACCACCAAAGGCTTAGAAACCAGAAGGTAAACAAAAAGGAAACCCACATTCATTATTTTTAAATAAATCTTATGCTTGTCAAGCCAATCTCTTGATTTTTTGAGATTCGATTCATGATTTTTGAATGAGTGGGATGGTCGGTAAGTGTGTGTGTGTGTGTGCGCGCGCGTGTGTGTTCACATCTACATATATAAACAAATATGAACCACAAGCCACAAAAATCTCATGTGGATTCAGATCTTGAGTAACTCAAAATTTAAATTAAGATTTTTGTCTTAAGCCTATCTCTACATCAAAAATTACAGTACGCCTCTACCCTAATATAACGCAACCCGATATAACATGAATTCGGATATAATGAGGTAAAGAAGTGCTCTGGGAGGGGGGCGAGACTGCGCACTCCGGTGGATCAAAGCAAGTTCAATATAACGCAGTTTCACCTATAACGCATTAAGATTTTTTGGCTCCCAAGGACAGTGTTATATAGAGGTAGAGGTGTACTAGGGTTTTTTTGGTTTTGTGTGTTTGTCTGTTTTTACAAAGGACAACCTAAATGTTTCACAAATAATGGATCCCACACTGTATTAGGTATCAAGAAGTACCAAGGAGACAAGTTACCTGGTTACCTCTGGGTATTTTGGTAGTACTTATGGATATTAAATAAGAATATTACACACATTCTCTCTCTCAGCTCCCTCCCACCTCCAGTGAGCATACTTGATGTCGCACATGTTGCATTTAGACTTCTCTCTTTTTCTCTAAATGTAATTCCAGGTAGAGTTAGGAAAGAAATAATAGCAAAACTCCATATGCAGAGACGCAATGCCTAGCAACCTATGATGGACTGAAGGAAGCAATCACAAATTATCTGCAAGAGGCAGTTGGAACTAGGGCTTGGGGTAAACATACACACAAACAACATGTCAGCCATGATAAAGAGTGTAAATTTGAACAGATGTCACTTCCAGAGCAGCAGCAGGCAGATTAAACAGAATTGGCTTTGGATGAAATCCAAGGAAGATGAAGAAAATATGAAGCTGTTGCCCTGAGCTCCCATACAAATCTAGTGTCCAGAATCGCTTTTCCATAGTAATCATAATTCAGTGGTGGGAGAAAGCCAGTTTAAAATAACTTCACTGTAATACATTCAGATGTACCATGTGCCAATTGTAAATATTTATTTTAAGAAATCTAGCTGTTTGGAGGAATTTAACACAAACCAGTGCTAAATGCATAGAAAACATTCAAACGATGTTCATTTATGGTGGTATTATTTGATTTATAGATATGTTACAACTGGGTGACAGAATGGATGTGGAAGGGTTCTGGAAGGACTGATCCATATTAAGACATCTTAAAATAAAATGCAGAATGATTATAATTAGATCTATGTCCATATTTTTTTCCTGAATAAGTCTGGTAACAAACACATTCACACGACAAGCTTTCGAGCTTACACAGAGCTTTTCTTCAGAAAAAGAATGTATTCATACTTTCCAATTCCTAACTTTTCTGAAGACTATCCAGCTTTATCAGCCTCTTCCATATGCAGATTTTTTTTTCAATAAAACAGTATCTATCTGGGTCTCTGTGTCATATATCCAGGACACGGTAAATTATTTTGCAGGTGAATGCTTATAGAAGGGCTAAATTACTTCTCCCCCTGCCTACGTAACTGGATCACAAGCTATATATTTGGAATATTTGTTACACAAACAGAAAATCATGGCAATTTTGCCATTTCTCCCTGTTCCCATGTTCCAGACTCTCACACAATTGCGGAAACTTGGTAATGATTTTGATATTTTCATAATGCATGGGAGTGTGGGTTTACTCTTAAGGAGGTGATTTATATCTAAGACAAAATAGTAGTACTCTTGGATATTTGCATTGTTTATCATCACCATTATTATTACTTTTGACAACTGCATACCGATAAAGAAAGGGCAAAAGTTGCTTTTGATTCATTATAAACAACGAATAATTCATGAAGATAGACCTTCACTTTTCAATATAATATTCTTGAAATTAAGGTGACCATATAACTTAGAACAATATTAAGACAATTTCTAAACAGAGATGCTTTGGGTAATGCATGTAGCACTGACTCACGGTATGTATGAGCGCAAAATGACTGATAGAATATTATTTCTCAAAATTAATTAGTACTAACTTTCCTAGTTAATGCTAAGCTCCATGTGGAAGATACAAAAATAGCACACATCATTTAATATGCATAACAGATGCTGTTATAGTTCTACATATCTGAATAGTGTTTTCGTATTTGTAAGGAACTGAGGGCAGTATTTCAATCTGAATTGTTGTTGGGTTATTTTTTTTAAGTCAATAATACAAGCCTACAAAATTAAAATGCACTACTTGTGTCAAATGCAACAAGATCATTGTTTGTTTATTTTTAAGGTGCTAATAAAAAAGATTAATGATACTGCTAGATAATGAAACAATCTGCCACAAGGCAAGCTGCAGAATATAGAGTGGGGCTGTAGCAACAATATCCCATGAAAAACTTCAGTTTTCTTCCAAACACATTAACCAGTCCTTTTACTGCCAGGGTGACATTTCTGTATTTAAGAGAGGTGAGTTGATTTTCATGCAGTGTTTAAAGGTCAGACAGTTAATCTACCTCCATAAGGTGAGTGTTTGCATCTGAAGCAATTTCTGGAGGACAACTAAATCAATAAGAGTAATCAGAATCAACAAGAATAAAACCCAGCAGTTTCCTCAAGGCTGAAGTTTACACTAGACTGTGGTTTGATCTACACTACCAACTTATGTCAGTATAACTATGTTGCCCAGGGGTATGGAAAATCTACACCACTGAGTGACGTAGTTATACTGACCTAAACCCCCATGTAGACAGCGCCATGCTGATTGGAGGGCTTATCCGGTCAACATAGCTACCAACTCTTGGGGAAGACCACCTCCCCAAGAAGCAGCAGTAGCTCCGTTGACAGGAGAAGTCCTCCTATCAACATAGCTCTGTCTGCACCCGGGATTTTCCATACCCCTGAGCGACACAGTTCTACCAACATAAGGCCAGGTCTACACTACCGCTGCTGTTCGATCTAAGCTACACAATTTGAGTTACATTAGTAGTGTAACTCAAGTCGACATAGCATAGATCTACTTACAGCGGGGTCCACACTACACTATGTCGATGGGAGACGCTTTCATGCCGACATTGCTTCCGCCTCTCATTGAGGTGGAGTACAGAAATTGATGGGCGAGCACTCCCCCATCGATTAAGCATGTCTTCACTAGACCCACTAAATCGAAGCCGCTACATTGATTGGAACAGCGCCGATTTAGCTCCGTACTGGATAACCGTACTCAGAGAGTTGTTATTAATGGTTCCCAATCCTGCTGGAAAGGCGTAACGAGTGGGGTACCGCAGGGGTCTGTTTTGGGACCGGCTCTGTTCAATATCTTCATCAACGACTTAGATATTGGCATAGAAAGTACGCTTATTAAGTTTGCGGATGATACCAAACTGGGAGGGATTGCAACTACTTTGGAGGACAGGGTCATAATTCAAAATGATCTGGACAAATTGGAGAAATGGTCTGAGTTAAACAGGATGAAGTTTAACAAAGACAAATGCAAAGTGCTCCACTTAGGAAGGAAAAATCAATTTCACACATACAGAATGGGAAAAGACTGTCTAGGAAGGAGTACGGCAGAAAGGGATCTAGGGGTTATAGTGGACCGCAAGCTAAATATGAGTCAACAGTGTGATGCTGTTGCAAAAAAAGCAAACATGATTCTGGGATGCATTAACAGGTGTGTTGTGAGCAAGACACGAGAAGTCATTCTTCCGCTCTACTCTGCTCTGGTTAGGCCTCAGCTGGAGTATTGTGTCCAGTTCTGGGCGCCGCATTTTAAAAAAGATGTGGAGAAATTGGAAAGGGTCCAAAGAAGAGCAACAAGAATGATTAAAGGTCTTGAGAACATGACCTATGAAGGAAGGCTGAAAGAACTGGGTTTGTTTAGTTTGGAAAAGAGAAGACTGAGAGGGGACATGATAGCAGTTTTCAGGTATCTAAAAGGGTGTCATAAGGAGTAGGGAGAGAACTTGTTCACCGTAGCCTCTAAGGATAGAACCAGAAACAATGGGTTTAAACTGCAGCAAGGGAGGTCTAGGTTGGACATTAGGAAAAAGTTCCTAACTGTCAGGGTGGTTAAACACTGGAACAAATTGCCTAGGGAGGTTGTGGAATCTCCGTCTCTGGAGATATTTAAGAGTAGGTTAGATAAATGTCTATCAGGGATGGTCTAGACAGTATTTGGTCCTGCCATGCGGGCAGGGGACTGGACTCGATGACCTCTCGAGGTCCCTTCCAGTCCTATAATCTATGAATCTATGTAGTGGGGTCAAGCCCTAAGTGCTGCAACTGCACTGCTGCAGCATTCTATGTGTAGACAAGCCCTGAGTCAAATATCCCCAAAGAAAGCTGACTCAGCCCAGAAAAATCTTTCAGGGATTGTACAATCTTAAATGTAGCAACTTTTAACACTGAATCTGGCTTTGAAAGATCAGATTATTTTTCACTCAGACAAATAACCTTATTCTCCCTGTGTAAAACACCCCAAAGTAGCCATTTCACTTCTTGTTTAGGACTGGACTTTTTCAAATGGTAAAACGTTAGAAGTAATTGGCATAAATATTATTTCATTTCATTTAATATTTTTTTCTTTAAAAAAAAAAAAGGCTGATGTTGAACTTACCACAGTTATATATACTATAGCTTGCAGGGCTGTGTTCTTTAGCTCTCAAGTCACATAAGCTCTAGGAGGCAGTGTGAATGCATGATGCTCAAAACATTTTGATTTCTGTTGAAAAGAAAAAAATATATAAAATAAAAATCACTACAGCTCTATGTTTAAGTCTTTGCTCTATTTATGAGCCATAATGGTCCTGGTTCCTGGCTACTTAAGAAAGTAGCTGCCTGTCTCCCTAACTTCATCCCATCAGTGTAAGATCACTTGAGACATTTATATTTACAGCCCCTAGTATTGAATTGGGGGGAACTAGAGGCATGTATTGCTGAGAAAGGGGCTTTGATTCTGAAATGACTGCTGGGGGGAAAAAATTCAGCCAAAACCGTTTTTGATGAAAAATGCAGGTTCAGCAAAACCAAAACATTTTGCCAAATTGTTCATGTTGGGGAAAAAAAATCCAAAAATGTCAAAATGAAACACTTTGATTTTTCAGTTTGAAATAACTTTTCATTTAGAAATTTCCCTCAATTTTATTAAAAATAATTTAAAATTAAAAAAATGCTTGAAATCAAAATGAAATGTTTAGTTTCAGGTCAAACAATTTTTTCCAACTTTGCATTTCACCAAAAATATAATATATGTTTGCAGTTTGACCCAAAAAATGTTTTAATTTTTTTTGGAATTGCCTGCAAACCAAAAAATCTAATATTCACACAGCTCTATCTGAAATGTAATCACCTAGAGACTTTTCCTACCTAGACAGCAAGGATAGTCTTGTAGTTAAGGCACAGGTTTGAACATAGAAAAATGGGTTCAATTCCCAGCTCTACCTCAAATTTGCCATGTTAACTTGGGCAAGTATCCTTCAGTTCTCCCATCTGTAAAATGGGGCTAATGAGGATATTAAATGCCATTTATCATCATCAGAGGTGGGGGAATGTGATGAGGCCAGCAGGGAAAGGAGAAAGCCCGAGGAGTGAGGAAGACATTTGCTGAGAGATAGAAGGTAGTTATTCCCTCTCTCCTTAGAGTCTCTGGCATCAATTAGCCAGTTGAGGTTGGGGTGGGGAGGTGCTGACTGGCCAACATTCCTCAGCTCTCGGGATTTAACCTGGTCCCCAGCTGTATAATGAGTAGGGCCCTACCAAATTCATGGCCATGAAAAACGCATCACAGACCATGAAATCTGCTCTCCCCCCATGAAATCTGGTCTTTTGTATGCTTTTACCTTGTATTATACAGATTTCACGAGGGAGACCAGCATTTCTCAAATTGGGGGTCCTAATCAAAAGGAGTTGCAGGGGGTCATAAGGTTATTTTAGGGGGGTTGCAGTATTGCCACCCTTACCTTCAGAGCTCGGCTGCCAGAGAGTGGCGACTGTTGGCTGGGAGCCCAGCTCTGCAGGCAGCAGCGCAGAAATAAGGGTGGCAATACCATACCACGCCTTCTTTACTTCTATGCTGTTGCTGACGGTGGCTCTGCCTTCGGAGCTGGGCTCCCAGCCAGCAGCTGCTGCTCTCCAACTGTCCAGTTCTGAAGGCAGTGCCACCGCCAGCAGCAGCACAGAAGTAAGTGTAGCAGTACCGCAACCTCCCCTACAACAACCTTGCGACCCCCCCTCACACACACACAAATACACAACTCCTTTTTGGGTCGGGACCCCTACAATTACAACACTGTGAAATTTCAGATTTAAATAGCTGAAATCATGAAATTCACAATTTTAAAAATCCTATGACTATGAAATTGACCAAAATGGACCATGAATTTGGTAAGGCCATAATAATGGGGATAACACTTTCCCCCTGCCTTTTCTGTATAGAGATAAGCTCTTCATGGTAGGGACTGTCTCTATACAAACAGCAGATAGCACACTGGGGCAATAATCTTTTTTCAGGTCTCTGTCTAGGCATTACTGTAACACAGACAGCTCTCATAACAATAGTGTAATCAGAATTTGAGTTTGTTGACCTTCATTGTAGGTGCAAGGATCATTCATTCACGTGTGTGCTTGCTTGAAAGCAAGTTTGATATAAGAGAGGATGCCTTGAGACGGTGAATTGCCAATGAATACTGCCTCTTGTAGGAAGACTATGTTGTGATTTATCTATGTATTCATATGAATACATAGAATCTACGTGTATAGATACAGTAGCTATATTTATGTTGTTTTTGCATTGAAGAAAATAAAAGGAAGACAAGAAAAATAATGAAAGGGAAAAAATAAATAGCAAGTAACAAGAAAATGTTACGAAGAGGAGAGTACCAGATGGAATGAGAAATAAAAGAAAAATAGAAATAAATATAGAAATGAAAAGACAGAGAATAAGCATGGAAACAAAGAAAGAAAAAGTAAAGATTGTACTTTGCATTAGAATTGTTTCATTTTTGTTAGGAAGTTATTATTCTAACCACAAAAGATTGTACTAGGCTACATGCTCGCCTGCTGTAGTTCTTAGGTTGAAGAGTTCACCTTGACTATGACACTGTGATCTCAATCTTCCTTTGTTTCAGATGTGAGATATGGTACATGAGTTTGTTAATTTTCAGTTCCTTTTCAACTAATCTAGGGGAAATCTCAGTCACTGCTTTTGCCTTGCTTGCTTTGAATTTTGGAAATAAGAAATCCATAGTGTAGAGGCTTTGATTTTGTCATCGCTACAATAATTGCCTTTAATTACTATTTTGTTTACCAGGTCTCTCCAAGAAAGTAGTTGGAACAAGTTATAGTTTGATATATAAGGTAAAACTTCTCTCTCTTGATATAGCTAGCTAGCTAGCTAGATACACACACACACATTCCTGAAAAATATTATGTTCTATTTTAGAGCTACCATTTAATTCATCATTCATTTCAAAACTATTCCCAGAGATTTTATTGCATCTAATGATTGGTTTTGTGAATTAATAGACTTTAAATTGTTGGGAGAATGTTTGCTGAAGAGACCTGTCCTTCGCATCATTTCTAGATATCCGAACAATAATTTCTTCCTCTTTTGTTATTGTACCTTGATTCTATCCAACCTTAGCTTTCTCTTAATTTTTCATGCATACATATGGAACTCTGTAGTGGAGCCAGAAATGCAGGTCTAGGCCATGGGCGGCACGGAAAACAAGAAATGCAGGCTTTCCGTAGCATGTTCCCCTCACAAACCCACTGGACACAGTGTTTCAAGTTACTGCCCATCCAGTCTGTAACTAACTGCAACTTAATGCTGTGGGATCTACTCTCAAGCTGATTTCAAGGGCAGAGACATTTTAGGATGCCCTGGCACATCATCTAGCGAGGGGCGGTGGGGAAGATTTTGCAGAGGCACAGGTACCCCAAGATATATGAATTTAGGGAATTGACATCCTGAGCATGACCTTGCTCCCAATAGACAACTGAGCCCTTAATGCAAATTGTACATGGTGAGAATAGCCATACGATAAATAATAAAGCCCTTTAATTCTACCACCTTTTGATAGACGGCATTTAATTTTGCAACCTTGCCAACCTCTCCTATACTTTCTCCTCTAGCCTATCTCCTCCAGAACCACTTCTGTGGAAAAAAGCCATTTTAAAAACTGTTGCTACAAAATATTTTCTTCTTTCCTGCAAAAATTAGTCAGGATGAGCAACTTTCAGTCCCCTACTAGTGACAAGTTTAAGATCTGCTATTTTGAAACCTTCTATAGCTATAGCTGTGTATCTAGAACATAAAAACTGAGCTTAGATGAGACCTGATCTAAATGTCTTTCCCTAGGTAGTTCAGATCCAAACTGAGACAGACCCAGTTTTGGATTCAAACCTCACCCCTTGGTCTTCTCTGTATAATGGGAAGCCTACACTGCTGCTCCACCCATATCACCTTTTCGTGGATAAATATAGGATTTCAATATTTAGCGCTGTCAGGGAAGTACCTTTCACAGAACTCAATTCACTAAAAAGAAATAAATTTTGCATTTGAAAATAAAACCTAACCTGGGAAATAATCCTGAGTACAGGCATGGTATCAGAATTGTTTTAAGTGCACCCTGTGACATTTAGCTAATTATACATACAAACATTGAAAGAGTTTCTACCCACAAAAAACAAAGTAATGTTTTAGACAAGAGAAGGCACTCCTGAAGAGCTTGAGATTGAAACTTATCAGATAGCTGTGGGTTTACACTGATGGAGTAGGAATTTGCTACTGAAGAGAAAGACACCCTTCTGTCCTGTTTATAGAAGAGTGTGCTTTCTATGCCAAGGGCAGACAAAAGATTTTGACCACCTTTATGTTCCCTGCAAAATGTTTTGCAGAGTTCCAACTTCAGGAATGGTGCTAGCCAAGACTGAACAGGATTGATTCTGCTCTCATTTACACCAGAGTGAATGAGTCACTCCATTGATATAAATGGAGTTATACTAGCGTCAAACCAGTGTGAGAGCATCATCAACCCCAACATATGCTGCTGCATGGGAAAGCTTGCATGATGGCTCTTCACACAGAGGAATCATTCTTTCAACCTTCCTGAACATTAATAAAGAAAAATATTTGCTGCTGTAGTCTCATCCCATTGATTTAAATGGGAACTTCTCATGCACTTAATTTAAGAACATGCTTGAGCACTTTGCTGAACAGGGAGAGGATTAGTCACATGTTTAATAGTAAGCATATGCTTAAGGGCTTTTCTGAATTGGGCCCTATAGCGAGAGTAAGAAGAAATAAGTTTCTGTTATAAAACATTTGTAATTTGTCAACCTAGTGGTTTAATTACAACATCTCAGAAAGTTACAGTTATAATGGAACTGTTAATCCTGTAATGCGATTGATTTACTATTACCGGTACTTTCTCATCCTTCTTCCTCTGCAAACAGCTAAGGGTGCCTCGCTGAAGAATGTTCATGCACCTCCCCCATGCTCTGTATTGCTGACGTTGCCACCAGATACATCTTTCTCTTTTAGCTGCAGCTCTATCATACTCTGATCCAGTCTTTCCTTTGCTCCAGGGCCCTCTAATGACTTATATAGAGAGGAACTTTCCTTGATTCACTTACTGAGTCCACCACAAAGGCAATAATTTCATAGGGAAATTTTTGGTTTGTTTTTGTCTAGCTCTCTGTGAGCCTGATACAAGCCTAGAGGACAGATTAAAGTCAAGGCTTAGTTCTTTAGGAAATCCTCGAAGGTTTGTTCACCCAAGTTCAAATCCCTTTTGAAAAGCTCAGTGCACTTCTAGTCATACCATTTATTTAACAGTTTAAGTCCTGGGAGGATAATGAAAAATCATGATTTTGCATATCCTCTCTCTCTCATGTCTTTTATTTATTGTCTGATGAGAGTCTACTTTTCTTTATCAACTCTAACTCAGTGGCACCTTTTCATTTATTCCATGGATATCAAGTCTTTGTAGCAATCACACAATCACAAAGAACATTGTTTCATAAATGAAAAGGCAGAAAGCTATTATCAATTGTGACTCAGGCAACATAGCTTGTACTAAAATAGTGGGGGGTGGACAGGGATGGATAGGGATACGTTTTAACAAGCCAAACATGGAGTTTCTATGGGTACAGAAACAGTCTCAACTTCTCCATCTGGTCTATCATCAAGGCAGTTATTTCAGTCTTATGCTTGCTCCTTGCCAGACTTTAACACATGGACTATTATGCATCCCTCCTAGGTAACTTGGTCAACTAATTTACTGGAAGACATTTCCATGCCAGCAGCTAACAAACTGCATTATTGTTTGTAGGACAATGCAATCATCAGTAATAAAGTTCTGCTACTGAACTATGGTCATTGCAGACTGAAGCATATGGAGACTGGACAAATTAAGCACAAAACAGCATCTTTAAAGCAATGGGTAGTGATTTTGAAAGAACAGCTGGCCAGTTCAACTTACTGGGCTATCAAAAGATCCTGTATAGTCCCTCTGCTACAATATATGGAAAGAGTGAGTACAGTACATGATAGCTGTACTACAAAGACAACCAATTTTTCCCTTTCACTAGTCATGCTATATTGTACCCCTCCATGTAGTGTAATGCAATGGGACATAGTATAAAGCAAAGAAACCTGGAATAGTAAATAAAATTAATAATGGATAATGAAATATATAAGAAAATTATGAATTAAGGGACATGTAAGAAAAGTAATACTTAAAAAAAATCCAGCTGTTTAGATAACAGTAGCAGAGTTGCTAATGTCACTACACAGAATGTATTAAAATGACTGTCACAGGAGGTTCTTAATACATTGTATATTTCTTTGTAGGTCTATAAAGCAGATCAAATCACATTACTGAGTTAAGGAGTTATTTTGGTCAGCATCCATATGTGAAGACTAGACTGTGTAAGAGAGGTAATGTTGTCAGGATGTTTAATAGCTACTAGTACCCTGCTGTTCAGTCAAATCTTACTGATGGAAAATTGTCAGTTACAGTGTTGGTTTATCTCCCATTAAAAGAATTTTCCTGAGGAAAAGCGGAAGGGAAAATGGGAAAGTGCTACATCATGGAAGCCTCCTCGCTGTCTGGAAGCAATCTTGGGATATTTGATCATGTAGACATTTGGTTTTGAAAAGACAATAGCTGGGGATGAGGAATTTTAACAGAAAGGCCACTAGAAGTGGGCAGGTGCATCACTGTTCCAATTAAACTTTATTACCCTGATGAAACAGAAAGCTTCCCTTTCTGCTAAATTACCTACAAAAGCTAAAAAGAAAGATATTATACAAATGTTTTGATCAGAGTTCCCAAAAGAAACCAGTGGTCTCCTCACAATCATCAGTGTCCTAGAAATGTGTGCTAAAAATGAAAACAGTATACTGGAGGGAGTAAATTATCATGCCTAAGCCCTTCTTTCTGTCAAATCACCATAGGGCAGTTACGTCAATAAAACTTCCTTTACTTCAAGACTGCATTAAACCACTGAACAGTTGTAGCCAACCCACTAACTAAGGACTATTTCTGAGAGTATATACCTAGGCTAAAGTCCTTTATCCCTTCTGCAGCATCTCATTCTTCACATCTGCTCATCTTGCACTAGATTTCTTTAGCTTTTCCAGTCTTCTCCTACAAACTGATGGAAGGCAACATGGTGTAGCAGGTAGGACACTTGTCAGAGGACTAGGTCTCTATTCCCAACTGTACCACTGATCTGCTATGTGATCTTAGGCAATTCTCTTCATCTTTCTGAGCTTCTTTTTCCCTTCTCATCCTTCGTCTGTTTAGATTTGCAAGGTCTTTAGGGTAAAGACTGCCTCTTATTTGTACAGTACCTACCACAGTGAGGCCCTGAGATTGGTTGGAACCTCTAGCTGCTACTGTAGTAAATAACAAATACTAATAAAAAGATTAGAGATAGGACTGCCGTGAGTTACACAATATGGACCTCGATTCAGATTTCAACCCTTCTCCATAAATGCTCCTTGAAGTGTTCCTAGCTGGGGATTGGGTCCAGTTGATTACAGAGACTGTGGACAGACATGACATATATAGTCACATCCAGTTTGGATTGTAAACACCCATGATATTTTTAGTATAGATCAATCTCTAAATGCCCAGGACATCACAGAAAGAAAGACAAGATACCAGAAAAGTAGTTTAACTAGGCTGCAACTTTATAAAGTTCTCATCTGAGAAGTATCTTGCAATAACTCATCCAGAGCAGCATCTTCTTCCTTTGTAATGCATACCACATGGTGGAGAGCTATTATCAGCCCCTCACCTATTAACCTAGTCCTACCTCCATTGCTGGGACCCACCACCCTCCTCTTGTACAAGAGTTCAGGGGATGGGAAAGAGAAGGTTGTCTCCTCAATGTACCAGACATAAGGAGCCACAACCCTATTCCCCGCTGTCACAGGGTGACTGGATTCTTTGAGGCGGGAGATAGGCTAAGCCCACCTGTGACTGATTAGTGGCTTTCAGCTGAGGATTCAGGGCTGATGAGGAGCTCCTGGCCCTTATGAAGCTCAGCTGAAGCTGGGGAAGAGCTGCAAGGAAGTTCCCACAGAAACCCCTGGGTTAGGGAAGAGGACCCTGACTGGAGAGAAACTCCAGTCGGAGTTACCTTGAGAATCAGCACTCTCTGACTGGAAGAAACTGAGCAGAACCCAGGAGTGGCAGTAGTTTTTTGTTTGTTGAAACTTTAATGCCCTGTAAGGAATGGACTAATCTGGGACTCAGCTGGATGGCTAAGTCACTCCAGCAGTAAACATGATCAAGTCTGTGTGGGTTGTATGGGAAACTGAGGTATGCCATGCCACAAGAGGATAGGGTCAGAGACTACACACTGCTACACCCACTTGCTTTATCCACTTCCAATTTCCAATTCCAATTGATCAGGGAACCACACCCATATTAAATGATTCCCTGCACTGAGCAACTGCCAAATTGCAACAAAATGAATTTACAATCTAACCTATCCTTTGGGTCGCTGGTTTGCTGGGAGGAAGGTGAGAAAACCCACCCCACCCAAGTCAGTCTGGTAGTGAGGGAAAAATTCTTTCCCATCCCCCAAAAGACAACTAGCATGATGCCCACAGTAGACACAAGAATCCAGTTCTTCTCTAATCCCAAGAGGCGGCGGGGGGAGGGCAAGCTTTTCTTGTTGGTGCAGAGGACTGCCCCTGGGCAGGAGAAAGAGCTTATAAACCCTCCCTTTGGTTGCTCTGGAACCAACAGGCTTATGCTTCTCCCTTCTCTCCTACCAATCAGCCACAGAGCCCCCTCTTCAAGCCCCTGAGGTGGGGAGATGCAGAGGGTGTAAATCCTTGGCTAGGCCAGTCCCCGGTCTCTCTTGCTGGACAAAGCCTTCCTATCTCTGAGGCTCTGGATGGGATCAACAACAATTCTTTTAAAATCAGTCTTGCTACACATACAATGAACAACAGCTCACTCTGCCAGCAGTCCAATTTAATTCAGTGAGTAAGGGTAAAAGAATCAGGCCAACAATGAGGGTTGAATTCTGCTCTCATTTATAATTAGGCACCTCTCTTGGCTTCAGTAGAGTTGCTGGAAAGAAACAAGGGCAGCATTTGTCCATTTATCCTGGGTTAGACTATCTGAAAAACTATTTTAAAAATGTTTTCATGTAAAACAATTAAAGTAACAAAACAGTAAGTTGCTTTTGTTCAAATCTACGTGTGTATATTTGTACCCAGTACACTTCAGTTCTATCTACTGCCAATAGATCACAAGAATAACTTCTACATTCACTGCAATCCTGCTAATGTTATATTTATTTAAACCCTTAGTTAAAAAAAGAGTGATACATTAGGGTCTAATAATTACCTGTATATACAGTACAGCGCACACACTTAATGTTCTTTCTGGTTTTGGAGGCATAAAGGTTTCCAAGATATTTCCTGTACTTGAACAGTTCATTCCAATTCTAAAGTTATTGCTGGTTCTAGTGATAGTCTCCATATTATAGTTGACATTAAATTTTAAAGAACTAGACATTTCGAAATGCCAAAAGTAATTAGGTGCCTCATTGCAACAGATAATTTATTCACTATTTTGCCAGAAGTTTGTCTAAGACTGCAATTTCTAGGAGAAAATTCTTCTCTGTATTGGCTTGTTTCTTTCACCATGTTCAGCATTAAAGATGTCCCATGTCAGGATATACAACATAAAATCACAGAGCATAAAATTTCATGGTAGATGGGAGCACAAATAAAATCTACAACACCACATAGGCATTTTACCTGCTTCTCATCACAGATATGATATCCAGCTAAAATATCTAAGAGTGTTTGTTACCCAGCACTGGACGTTTCCTGTCTGCTGGCACAGACCTCTTTACTGTAGGTCTCTGATTTGGTAGCAGTGATGGACATTAACGCCCGTGTTTTGTAAAATGCTATTTGTGTTGTACAGATGTGGATCCAAAGAAAAGGGGAAGTTGGGAGGGAGCCAATGTTAATAGTACAGTACTCACTTTGTAAATTACATCTACATTCAGAACAAATGATTAATGAGCAACAGAAGCAGCAGTAAATAAATCAAGTTCGGTAATTTAAAACATATAATTGAACTAGATATTCCAAACAGAGCTACGCAAATAACTGACTTTTTTATTTACCAACAGTTCCGAAAAATATTAAAACAATTACATTTGGGTTGAAGTGCAATTGATTTTTTTTTTAATTCAGCAAATAGAAGAAGTTGAAAACATTTTTTTGGAGTCAAAGAAAATATTTTTGTTTGATCTGAATCTACATTTTTCGGGGGGGGGAGGGGGGAAGGGGGAGTTTTGGGTGAAAAATTTCATCCAGCTCTAATCTCAGACCTACAGGGGAAAAAGAGAAACTGGTTGTTTGGATTAAAATTCTATTTAATCCAATCGTAGAGATCCACATGTGCTCTGCATTTACTATGTGGATCTCAACTTGCAACCAATTTTCTGGGCTCAGGCTGAGCTCCAATTTTTATGAGAGAATTCAGGTGTCCTTAGGTTGACAGTCTCATGAATGAAATACACTTTAGCATTTGCTGTATATAAACTTTTCAGTGCACTTTGCAAAGGAAAATTCCTCCGCTGTTTAATTTTTAGCAAAACTTTCCACTTGCTAAACCTCTCTAGGAGAAACTCAAAGTTGGATAACATAGTCTAACTCAGGCTTATGTGTTATTTACTTTTACTTGAAGTATCCTCTGTAGGAAAATTCCTTTAGATTGTGTTGTGTTTGGAATAATGTTATATAAGAGCCCTGAGGCAAATTAAAAATATAACAATCAATAACTGACTTTTATTAAGAGATTAAATTCAGATACAAGCACAAGCTGAAGAATAATGTGCTGATTTATTCTAGACCACTACTTCCTACACAAAGCTTATTCAGCAGGGTATGGAGTGGGGCAAATGCAGTCAGTACTGTAGATGGTATGATTTGATGAATAATGTATTTGATTATTTTCCCCCCATCAATCATCAAATAAAGCATTTGCAATTGATTTCATTATTTGATTCAGGTCTGGTATTAGAAGAGTACACACTCAACCAATGAAACACAAGGTTTTCTGTGGTCACAATAATGGCTTCCAGAAATCGTGGTACCTAGCAACTTCTGAAAGATAACACTTTTGTGGGGGCTGCAGATTGATAATTTCTATTGGGGCTGAGAGTGAGGGGAGAGTTCTAGTGAAAAACACCACTACTTTCTTTTTAGAAACTTGTATTTATTAAAAATGAATTTGAAAATCAACAATATTTCTGCCCAATCTCAAATAGTCAATCCACAAGAGACCATTTGAAACAATTCACAGTAATTGTCAAAAATACTGTCAATATCAGTATAATTAAATGTGTTGCACTAACCAGCTGGAAACCCCATGAGTCCATTTGCTTTGGTGAGAGAGCTTGCAAGCATCCAGACTGTACTACTGAAAGTTCACAACAGCAAAGAGCTAAGCCTTCAGTTGGGCTCTCTCTCACTGACATAACACATTTAATCACAGGAAAGTTAAAAGAAAATGTTGCCTTTACTGCTCTTTCAAGTTTGAAATAAACATGAACAAATTGTCACACACACTGCCAAATCTGTCTAAACAGATCTGTGCCTCTGCAAGAAAAGGACTGATGCAAAATAGGAGAGACATAAATGGAATTAGATTAATGATGCCCTCGAGAATGTTGATTTCTTTTATGACTCAAGTATTTCTAAGAAATTCAATATAAAAAAAAAGGAGTGGCGAGGAGCTAAAATTCCTTTGACCTCGTAAGACAGTCAGTTTATAACAAACTTCATTAAAAGGTAGAATCAATAGCTGCATACTTGGAAGGTAGTTTTAAGCAATCATATCTTAGATAGAATGAACTGAACATAACATAATCCACTAATGAGAGTTATAGGTCCCTTCTATGCCAATCCACAGAGGATATGAGTTGTTACTCTCGCTCACTACAGAGGCCTGGTTCTTTAGTGAGGTGTATTTGAAAAATAGGTTAAAATTATGATCAATCGCTTTAAATACTCAGGGGTTTCCCTGGTCCTGCTTGCAGACAGGAGGTTCTGTAGAGAAGTCTGCCAGCAGAGTCAGTCAGACAGACAGACAGCTTAGAGTAAGCTTGGTGAGTTGTGCCTCTCTGATTTAGGGAGCAGTCTGTTTTGTGTGTCTCTATCTTTGAGTTCTTGTGTGTTATCATTCTGAGAAATAAAGTAGTGTTATGTTACAAGCTTACAGCAAGAGTATTTTATGTTTTTAATCAAACTTACCTGTTTGTATGCCCTGAAACATAAATTTAGCCCAAGCTTTAGTAGCTCCTGAATTTAGCTCTGGATGCCCCCAGTTCAATCCCCAGTGTACTAGGGACAAAAGGATGGTTGTCACGATAAAGATAAAACATGCAATATGGTGGTGTCAGAAACCGTGATGGAGATGGTCAGTCCTAGTGGTTGGAGCCACGGTAGTGAGGCCTAGAGGTCAGAGTCAGGAGCAGCGCCCACATCAGGCATTCAGAGCGGGGTTGGGACGAGGCCAGAATGAGAGCAAGGCTGGAACAGGCTAAGGCTTGGGGAGTCTGTTACCAATGTCAGGCAGGAAAAAGTTTCAAGATGCTGTTCCTCCTGTGAGGCTTATATACCAGACCAGTTCTTGGCTTGGAGATTGGCTGGATCCCAGCACAGGAGTGACTGATCACTTTACAGGTGGTGGCATAAGCAAGTTTCATGTTATCAACAGATAATATACAAAGATGAAGACTTTTGGTTGCCATAATCCTGACTGAATTATTCTCACTTGGTTACCGTCATCTTGTATTTAGTCAAGTATCAGAGGGGTAGCCGTGTTAGTTTGAATCTGTAAAAAGCAACAGAGGGTCCTGTGGCACCTTTAAGACTAACAGAAGTATTGGGAGCATAAGCTTTCGTGGGTAAGAACCTCACTTCTTCAGATGCAAGTCAGACTTCTGTTAGTCTTAAAGGTGCCACAGGACCCTCTGTTGCTTCTTGTATTTAGTGCACATCATTCTCCTGCCTGGATGAAACACTGGTAATCATTAGATCACTTTATGTTTTTGAAATGTAACCTAGGCTTTTCTTTCCTAATTCTTAAAACATTCCACTTAAATTATTTCAATAGCGGGACACCACTGCTTGCTGGACATGCTTAGAGAGAACAGACATGGAGGACTTGGGGCACCTTCCTCCTAAGTACATGCAATGCTGAGCACCTTACATGATCTGGGTTATTCTATATGACCCAACTCAAAGAAATCAGTCTCACCATAGGTCTTGAGGGAAAGGCACTTGCATCGGGAGTCCTGAGAGGTTCCGGTACCTTTGTTTTCTTGTACCGTCTTGATTTTATGCTAGTGATTTGTTCAGTATATTTGGATTGATGATGTAAGTGGGAGCATGGGAGAACGTGATCTTTGTATCTCTTGTGTACCTATGCAGGTGTTAACCACAACTTGTCCCTAAATGTATATAGTATCTGAGGGACTGCAGTTAATTTCTACTCTAAGGGCCCAATAATTGAAGACTTACTTACGTTGGAAAGCACCAGGGGGTAGCCGTGTTAGTCTGTATCCACAAAAATAAACAAGGAGTCCGGTGGCACCTTTATTAACAGATTCTGAAGAAGTGAGGTTTTTTTACCCATGAAAGCTTATGCCCAAATAAATCTGTTAGTCTTTAAGGTGCCACCGGACTCCTTGTTGTTCTTATTGGAAAGCAGTTACACTAGCAAGTAGTGCAAGAGAATATTCCTGTTTGTTGGATATTACTATGAGGTTATTGGAAACTAATGTTAACTTTCTAATGGCAACCACTGCATCTGATACCTGAACATTTGAGTTTTAGTCTGTTTTCTCTCTACTTCTTCGAATATATTTTCATAAATACTATTTTAGTTTTTGTCATTCTTTCAGTGGTAATTTTCCTTTTTAAGGCTGTGTTATTGAATACAATCTGTTGTCATCACATTTTTTGTCTAGTCCTCCAGTTCCAGTATCAGAAAAATCAAAGCCAGAAGTCTGACACGTCCATCATACAATCAGCAAAATTAGGCTGCCAGTTGGTTTAACTGGCAACTTTTGAGCATACAAAACAGAGCAACTAGATTTTAATAGTCTAAAACCTCCAAAATGGATCATAATACAAAATCTATTGCTCATCAACTGGCATAGCAGGCAAAGAGTGCCATATGCTTTCAGTTTCATTTGTGTTGTTTATCTTTAATGCTAAATCCTAATGTAATACACTTTCTATTATTCTGTCATGTCAATCTTTTTTATGTGTAAGGGATTCAGGAAAACAAGACAATATTGGTTTTAAGAGCCACAAGCCAATGCAGGCTCTACTAAACCCAGGCCAGCTGAGAGCTGTGGAGTAGTAAATTGCAATTTTTCATGCATGAATTAGAGAGTACACTCAGTATGTAATTCTCCCAAAATACCTGTTTACATAGGCACTTATAAGCCTGCAGCTAAAGTTTGGGCCTTCTTAAAAGCAAATCAGGGATAAGAAATTCAATGTACTAAACCATCCATGGAAAACTTAAATCTAACTTATAGTATAGTGAACATAATGCAGCACACATGAACAACGGAGCTATTGCCAGTAGGAATTAGATTAACTAACACAGGATAAATACATAATTCATTACAAGGGGAAACAAATGAGAGGGCATAAATGCCAAGGCTTCCTCCCATGGCTACAAAAACAAATTTCTAGCATTTAAACATAGGAAAACAAGAGTTCTATCTGGTAAATACTCACATGGTTCCCAGTATCTACTATAGGGTTCCATTTCTGTTCTTCCTCCAACTATCTGCAGTTCCTACCTGGGTGTTTTTCTGTACTCTGATTTCTGAACAGGATAGGGTTGAAAGCAATGAAAGGGAGCATTGAGTGTCTTTGCAAATGTGGAGGTAACTTTTAAAAATGAAAAAAAAATATTTCATTAAGACCACATTGAGGACTGATAAACTATCTTGCGATTGAAGAAAAAAATTAAGAGATTTATCAGTCCAAATTAATGCTTTTTACATTTTTAGAAATTACCTCCACTTAAAAGTGGAGTTATAACTTAGACTTCTCTACTTCTATGCCCTATTCCTGTGTTGGTTGATCCAAGGATCACATTAGCCCTTTTGGTCATGAGGTCACATTGGTAATTCATGTTTAGTTGATTATCCTTTTCATAGTCACTGCTTCCCAGGATAGAGACCTCTATCCTGTAAGAATAGCCTACATTCTTAGTTCCCATATGTATGACTTCACATTTGCCCAAACTGAAACACAAATTGTTTCCTTTCGCCCAGTTTACCATGAGATCCAGATCACTCTGTATCAGTGCCCTGTCCTCTTCATTTTTACCTGTGTCCCCAATCTTTATGTCATCTGCAAACTTCATAAAAAATGATTTTATGTTTTCTTCCAGGTCACAGATAAAATGTTAAATATTGTAGGCCCAAGAACCTACCTCTATGGGACACCGTTATAACCCCTCCAATGGTGATTCCCCCTTTACTATTACATTTTAACACCTACAGTAGCCAGTATTTAATCCATTTAATGTGTCTTAGGTTGAATTTGTATGCTTCTAGTTTCTTAATCTAAATGTTATGTGGTATTAAGTCAAATGTCTTAAAGAAGTATTACATCAACCTGGTTACCTTTATCAACCAAACTTGTAATGTTATCAAAAAAAGGTATCAATTTGTTTGAAAAGATCTATTTTCCATACACCCATGTTGATGGGCAATAATTATATTACCCCCTTTAATTCTTTATCTATCAAGTCCTGTATCAGCTATTCCATTATTTTGCTGGTATCAATTGCACAGGCCTATAATTACCAGGTCATCCCATTTACCCTTTTAAAACATTGGCATAATATTAGCTTTCTTTCAGTCCTCTGGAACTTCTCCAGTGTTCCAAGACTTATTAAAAATCAACATTAATACTACCGAGAGCTCCGGGACCAGCTCTTTTTAAATTATTGAATGTAAGTTATTCATGCCTGCTGATTAATAATGTCTAACATTAGTAGCTGCTGTTTACCATCCTCCTTGGTTGGAATGGAGAGTATTTCATCATCATCATATGATATAAATATAAATGGCTTTTTACCAAATACTGAACAAAAATATTTATTGAACATTTCTGCTTTTTTGCTTTATTATTGACAGTTCTACCATTTCCATGTAGTAATGAACCAATGCCATAGTTAGGATTCCTTTTGTTTCCAAATATATATTTGAAAAACTCCTTCCTTTTCCTTAACTTTGCTAGCTATAGATTTGTCCTTTGGTCCTATTGCTTCTTTTATCAATTCCCCATAGGTCCTACATTCCAATTTATATATATTGCTACCCATTTCCCCTTATTCATTGGTTATAGATTTTGTTCCATTTTTATAACTGCTTTCACTTCCCCTCTAAGTCACGTGTGGTTTCTTAACCAGTATAGAATTTTTTCTTGATTTATCCCTGAGATAGTCTATAGAATTTTTCCATAGGAGGTAGGGTTTTTCAGGAACATGAAGCTTTGAAAACATTTCTAATTGAATTAATAAATAGCAGAAACAAAATGCTGTAAAGGATCTCAGAGTAACAAGATCAGCCAGCAAGCACTATTCAAATGAACTATTCTTTGTCATATAACAAATTAATTTTAGTTTAAAATATTAATTCTAATTAATTACATATTCACTGTATTTCTTATTTTCATTATACTCTAGTCTGTTCATCTATGTAATGAAATCACTTAAAATGTGTTGCACAACGTTCAAATTAAGAGAATCAACTCTTGTCCTGGTTTAGTAGTGGCACCCTGTTGTAGCCAGAGCTAGGAATTCATTGATTATTAATGGAGCTTTTAATAATCCACTGGCTGAGTTGCCTTTTTAACTAGGAAAACCTGACCTTTCAACGAACACAGTCCTCAAATGTTTTATCTCGGATTTCCATATTATTGCTCTCTACTTTGCATACAAAGTAGTTTATTAGTTTCAAAAAGCACATAGATGTTTACTGAAGAATGAGCATAAAAATTAAAAAAAAAACAGAAATATACAGTGAACCCTCTAAAAGAGATATGGAGGCATTGCTATTATAGACAGATCTTGTTTGGTGGATTTATTACTTTCATTCTAAGCTCATTAAGAAACAGTCCAGGAAAGGGTGAAGGTCTTAATTAATTTTAATAGGCATAGCCAACATTTAACAGAGAGTTTGTTTTTAATTACACTGAGATATGGATAACTTGTAGCCATAGCTGTTTCCCTATTTTGGAAGGACAAACTATTTGCCTTGTACAAATAGCTAAATAAGGCAACCCACATAAATGAGTAATATCATTTACAAAAAGATAGCATTTTTAATCCAAATCTCCAAAAATGCGTGTAGATAGCTGGTCATTTACTAAATACCGTATTACCAGTTTACAAATACAGCTGCTGATCCAGATAGAACAGGTGGCAATAACAAACCCCATCTGCCAGCATATACTTTGTGGCTGCAGGTAAAATGCAGTGATCTTCCCAATCTTGGAATGATACCATTTCAAAAGTTTTGTGTGTGTGTGTGTGTGTGTGTGTGTAGGGGGGAGGTGTTCTTCTTGATGTGATGCTTGCAATCATTTAATTTACAAAAGGCAACCTTTTGTGAGTCTAAAATGGTGGCCAAACAATCTGGTGGATAAAAATCCTGTTTGATGTTGGAATATCACAGTAGAATTTTGGATGTCCAAACAGACAATATTCAGCTTGAACAAGACAAGGTGAGTGAGGTAATATGTTTTATTGGACTAACTTCTGTTGGTGGAAAGTACAAGCTTTTGAGCCACACAGAGCTCTTCTTCAGGTCTGGGGAAGGAAGCAGAGTGTCTCAGACACTCTGAACTCACACTCAGTTTCCTTCCCCAGATCTAAAGAAGGGCTCTCTGTAGCTCAAAAGCTTGTAGCTTGCACCAACAGCAATTTATCCAATAAAAGATATTATTTCACCTACCCTGTATCTCTCAAATACATGGCTACAATAACACTGCAAGCAATATTCAGCTTGACTGCCATAGTATGCCCACATACGGACATACTAACCTGGCACAAAATGTCTGACAATTTTACAGTGTCTGGCTAACCAGAAGATACCAAAGTGGACCTGCCAGGTGGTGATCACCCGCAAATTCTAAAGAGGTCAATGGGACTTGAGAGTGCTCAGCATCTCTTAGGAGGCACACAGCATCTTGCAGGATCAGTCCCAAATGTAGGAAGGATCAGTCACAGATGATAGAAGGAAAGAACAAACCACATATGGTCTGACCTCGCATGTACGGTGCATGCAAGGTCACGCTGTGCAGAGGGCGTGACCCCATCATGTCTGGAGTCCCGGCAGGAAATACTTCCTTAAAATGGGGTCAAGTCGGTAAAAAAATATATATATTGAGAACGCTGACATACATTAATCTGTTGACATCATCCAGTGTCGGGGAGACAATCCTAGAAATGATTTTTCAGGATGCTTTTGAATGCTGTTCCTTTTCCAAGAGTACAGTAAATGCCAGTTTGGAGTTTAACAATCCTAAGTACGTTACACTCTAAAAGTTGAAACTTTTGTTTGTATATTGAATTACAAATTTTTATTGACATTTCTTAAGTGATTTCTTAAGGCTCTGTGTGATACTGTTGACTTTGGTGGCACCCAAATATGCTTAAAGTTAGACGTATGCTTAAGTAGCTCACAGAGCTGGGACATAAGGTCCTTAAAGGTTATTAAAGGTACTGTTATTAATAATTAAATGTGAACTCAGCCATTTTAAGACTTTTTCTCTTGTATATAATCTATATTGTAGTATCAGTGCCTCGTAACTAGCCATCTATCACTAACATGTTGTAACAGAGTGCCGACTCACCAGTGCAGCACCTCCTGCTGGTCAGGCTGGGAATTAGTTCATCCAGGTCATGCTGTGTGGGGCAAAATGGCATATGCACACTAAGGATTGTCGTGACCACCGTTTGGGAAACGCTGATATATGTAGAAGTGTTAATGGGAATATTGATATAGACTAAACAAGTGCAGTATAAATAGCCCTGGTTATAATGATGGAACAACGGAACAATTTTTTTTTTTTTTTTAGAAATTAAAACCTTTCCACGTAGATAAAATTTGGTTAATACATAAAACAGGCTGAATGTGTGAAGATAGAGAGATAACATACATAAAAAAGATAAAGAATTATTATTATACTCTTGAAAAAGTAATAGCATTCATCAGACTCATTTAAGTCCCTGGTGATGCAGTGATATGTATAGTATATAAAAATGAGGTTTATTAAGGGAATGAATAGAAACTACTGGAAATAACCACTATCTTTCAACACTATGCATTCTGAACATGGGCAGATGAAAATGACACGGCTGACCTTAAAACATAACGCTCCTGTTTATAGATCAGACTATTTGTGTTAGAAATGTCAATCAAGTATGGCATGAATATATTTCAACAGCTGTGAAATTCGATTAAAATTTAATGCAGTCTCACTCTTTCCCAAAGTCTGAATGAATTTAAATGGTCAACTACCTGTGAAATTGTGATTTTGCTTGTTAATTGTTCATGATTTTTATCATTAGGGAAGCCATTCTTGCTTTTTTTTTTTTTTTTTGAAGCTGATGGGTAGCTCTCTGCCTAACACCGTTACCATCTTCATATTTGAGACAATTTTTAAAGCCTCTTTTACAGTAAGAATTCAGATTCGATTCACTAATAAATTTTATGTTTAGTATTGCACTCTGAGAAGGAAGTTCTTAAAATATTTTCAGTGCTCATTACAGGACTCTGGCTATAGAAGCACTTAGGAGCTACTACTTCTGTTAAATTGGATTCCTACCTCGGGCAGTTTGAAAACTGGAGTGTTTTTCAAAAAAGGGCACATAGGAATACATTTAATTATTCTTCCCAAACCATGTATGCTAAAGGTGGATCTACAAAATGAGCTACAAAATGAACTATGCCATGCGGTTGTTAATTATTATTTTACACATTAAGTAATAAACAGTCCCTCTCCTTAAATACTTACCATCTAAGAAAAGAGGAAAGCTTAAAAAAAGGCAGCTTGTGTAATGAAGAAAGATATCAACATGACTTTTTTATTGTAATATGTGAAATAGTTTGTGGTTCTATTGGTCTGCAATGACAATAAGTTTAGGACCAATTTGTTATCTTAATATATTTTTAAGTCACAGCAGTATAATCATTATATTGTTGGATCCTGATTTAAAGCTGGGAGCAAACTCTCCCATTTACACCTACAGTTTTGAAAGCACAAAAATTGTGCATTCAATTTTGCAGTGCAGTCACTTTTTATTACATTGATATAATTTATCTATCTAATTGTGCCAACACTGCAGATGCTGTACTTTGATAACTAAGGCCAGGTCTACACTACTGTGGTAAATCGATCCAAGCTACACTATTCCAGGTACGTGAATAATGCAACTGAAGTTGACATAGCTAGATCCTCTTACCCCGGTGTCTACACTGCGTTGTGTTGACGGGAGATGCTCTCCCGACAACTTACCTGTTCTTGGGGAGGTGGAGTACAGAAATCGACTGGAGAATGCTTTCCCATCGATTTAGCATGTCTTCACCAGACCCACTAAATTGATGCTGCTACATAGATTGCAGCAGCACCAATTTAGCTCCATATGAAGACATGCCCTAAGTGACATCAATTGCACTCTCTGTTATTTGCACCTCTAAATTGTGAGCTAGACAGAAAGGCTGGATTTAAAATTTTAACTCTTGACATATACCCTTAAAAGTATCATTTTAATATTTATGTCATTATTTCTTAATCTGCTCTCAGGATGAGAGATAGGAAACCTATTCATGCTTTGATGAGGTGATATCTTTATAGAAATATAGGGTTATTTGTTTTACCATTATCACGCTATCCTGCAGAAATTCATATTGTTTGTTGGTTGAAATAAATATTTATGATGGGTGTAGGCTGTCAGTATATACACAGGCAGATTAGCATGGAGCTACGTTGCATAGCCAAATCATGTACATAAAATTGCCCAATCTTTAATTATATTTTCAAAATATCTGTTTTTCTAAATTATAGACTTTGTATTTCTGAAGATGTCCAATACAGTCTATGGAGAATCTTAATTTACTGCAGTTTTAGTTTTGTATTTTGTAGTACTCTGTAATTATTGTCCCTGAATCTTTTCCAATGCATTTGTGTTTCTTATATCTTGTTCAAATGTTGTTTTTCAGATGTTGAAAGTAATTAAAAAAATATTCTGCATGAAATTATATAACCTCCCATCTTCTTTTTAGGAGGGACAGACCTCTTGCAATTTACTTTCTGGGAGGTAATCTAAATTTATGCCTAATATTCTCTACACATTTTGAGAGATCTGGAAATATTCCCAGAACTCCACTTTGTGGAATCAAGCCTTCAGATGCAATTCAGAGAATGGCATACATCATATCGTTTCACAGGACTCATCAGTTATTTAAAAGAAAATATTGTAATATTGATGTAGAGTCTAACATTGTATTATTAAAGATATTTTTTTCTTCTTCCCCACAACCTACAGAGTTATAATTTAAAGTTATACATGCACCTTTGCCATAAATCACATCCGTCTCTCTGGTTTAATGTTAATATTTTTCTATTTTAATACATAGTACTCTAATCTTATAGAGAAGGGGCATTATATAATAGCGAGACCATAAAAGATTAAGGACTCCTGGGATCTGTTCCCAACAGTTTTCTCAGGCCTGGCCTACACTGAATAACGTAGCTGAAGTCAACGTACTTAGACCTACTCACCGCGGTGTCTTCACTGCGGTCAGTCGACTGCTGATTCTCCCCCGTCAACTCTGCCAGCACCTCTCGCAGCGGTGGAGTATGGGAGTCGACGGGAGAGCACTTGGAGGTCAATTTATCACATCTAGACTAGACACGATAAATCGACCCCCGCTGGATCAATCGCTGCCCGCCGATCCGGCGGGTAATGTAGACATACCCTTAGTAAACTACGGAAAGTTATTTGATGGATCTCCCACTGAACTCAAAGACTCCCATTGACTTCAATAGGAAATGGATCAACCCTCCATTTTCATTGAGCTTCATTTCACCCTGTTTCTAAAAGGTACCTACTTCACAGCTGTACTGAAAAATTTAAGATCCGTATGTGTCCTTACAAGAGAGCCCTTAGTAAGTGGCCCTAATTAATGAATGCTTTGACATCTGGAGAGGGAAGACATTATCCATGTGTAAAGTATCAGAGGGGTAGCCGTGTTAGTCTGAATCTGTAAAAAGCAACAGAGGGTCCTGTGGCACCTTTGAGACTAACAGAAGTACTGGGAGCATAAGCTTTCGTGGGTAAGAACCTCACTTCTTCTTGCATCTGAAGAAGTGAGGTTCTTACCCACGAAAGCTTATGCTCCCAGTACTTCTGTTAGTCTCAAAGGTGCCACAGGACCCTCTGTTGCATGTGCAAAGTATGACTGTCGCTACTACTGTCGCTACTACTACTACAGGAAGGAGCTTGAGGCACAATAGAAACGATCTAGGCTGAAGAATATGAAATTACACACTGCACTGCTGTAGTGCAGTGTAGTGCTGCTGTTTAAATCAAAATAATGTTTTCAAGATAGGATTAAAGAGCACCATGTGGTTTTCTTTTTAGCACTTACGGAGAAAATGAGAGCAGAGTAGCTTACTGTGGGAGAGTTCCCCATGAAGAGTCCTCTGATGGAGAAGAACTGATTCAGTGGCCCTCACACACTGCCCCCTCCCTCTTGTTGGCATAGGGGACATGGCTAGGAAAAGGGGATGTGGCTTGGTCTTCACTGTGCTCTAGCCTATCATATCCATCTCTAGGAACTTTTGGCAGGCTATGTAAGGTAGAGGACCTTAACACTGCTCTAACTCATGCAGGGGAGTGGTCAAGAATTCAGATGGCCCAGGATTATGTAAGTACAATGTGGCACCCCTCCCCCACCCCATGAGTTCTGTTATGAGCTCTTTAGTTGCAGCAATGGATCTGGGGCTGTGTTATTTCAACGTTGCAGTCAAAAACAAGACTGTAGTACTCTAACTACTACATTCTATTCTGCATCATGCATCATCAGTAAGATCTCCAGCTAATTGCAAAGTGCTGAACCTACTTTTACTCCTCGGAAACTGTAGGTTAAATGATAGTGGAAGAGGAAGAAACAAACCAGCTTGATTTTCAGATTGCTAATTGAGTTTGTAGGATTCACCCGTAGAAAAACAGACCTCCAAATCTTTTGCCTTGCATGCTGATCCAATTCAATATAGAAGTTGTTGACACAGAATAAATATGGATGCCCTTACAACACGGGCACAGTGGCTGGTTTCATAACAGTTACAACAGTTACTCCTTTAGCTAAAGTAGGAGAGGCCCATGCTTTGAAGCTACAAGTTAAGTAGCTAACTCTACGTTGGTACACTTTCATAATAAGTTTTCTGGTTACCTTCACTCTAAGGTACAATATATGCTACCAAACAGGACACGTGTCAAAGTAGGTTTATTTTAGGGCTAAGTAAATTTAGCTGATGAACTCAATTACAAAATAACCCAGCATCCAGATCCCCAGAATGTAAAGCATTACAAGCACTACCCTCACCGATCAGCAATTCAATAATCCACATACCTTATAATTCACACAAACACCTGAGGTCTCGGATCATTAAAATTTAATTACTTTTAGGAACTATACTTTTACTTGTATATTATGAAATATTAGCATAACTAAACTACAATGATCAAAATAGATTATCAGAGTATATTTTTGATGCATTGCCCTGGCTTTATTATTGTGTTAGTTGCTCTGTTGCTAATTTAAAAAAATCAGCAATTCACCATTCCTGTCACTAAGGCAAATTAGAGAAGTTGTACTGATTACATACTCACTGAAGTTTCTCTGTATTTGCACATACTATTAATGTAGTGTATTTCTTCCTTCTTAAAAAAAGTCACTTTAGCAGCGCAGTTATTGGCCTATGGCACTATTCCTATTCTTGGTATTAGTCAGATACATCTACAACATACAAATCCTATCAACTGCCTCCTGTCTCTTGTCCTCATCCTGAACCCATTGAAACCAGTGCCAAAAACATCCATTGACTTAACTGGGTACATTTAAGTCATATGTGAAGTTGCTCAGGCTCTGATCTTGAAACTGGATACACATGGATGGACCTCTGCCCCTCCACCCTTTGAAGTGAAAGGAGCTCTGCATTGGAATAGGGGTCGGCCCAGGCAGGGCCAGTTGCAGGATTAGGGCCTTACTAGCCTCTGACCTATTTTGGAGGTGGAGGGGGGTCCCTTTTAGAAACTGTTCGGGGGGTCACCTTAAATTCTTAAATATTTATATTTGCTAAACTCTTCATTTAATGGCTCAGTCACCTCTTTTCTGCTTTTGAGGTAACTGAGGGTAAATAATAAGGATAACTTAAAAAAAGTTTAAGAAAAATTCAGCCAACAATGCAGCAGCAACACAGTCATACTCCAATAGTAACATCCTCTTATTCTCGGAGCTAATGTCATGTAGAATTTTGTCAACAACTTCTTGAACTTTTGCATTTGATCATGTGCCTGACATAGTGAAAGAGAACTCCATTCAGGGCCAGGGTTGGAGATAAAGTACTTGTCAGTCTAGCTTAGCTTTCATACTGTCATGGAGAGTCGAGATTATTAAGTTGGAAATGAAATCTTATTTGCATTCAGGATGAGACCACAAACATGGTGCTTGTGTAGGTCAAAGAGTGGAATTTTAAGAATCTGTTGTCTCTCATACAGATATGTAGTATCTGTCAACAATGAATCAATTCATGTTCTCTAGGCTTTCATTGCTCTTGCATGCCAAATTATCTTTATAAATCAGAATCAAACATTTCTTTAGTGAACAGAGCTCTAATGGCTAAGGGTCTAAAACCATCAAATATTGGTACCAATTTTAATAGAAATATCAACTACTTAGTCAACAGCCTAGAGAATGAAATATTGAGATGTTGAAAAGTTCACAGAAGGAATATTCATTTTGCAGGGGAAGGTAAATTTTAACACACTCCATGTGCTCTCTGCTCCCTTTGATTATTTAATGAATGAACATAACAGGTTCCACCTCTGAACACTATATTTTCTATTTTCCTTGGATTATCTCAGGAAAGATATAACAGATGAAAGATGTTAACATTCTCATGATTTGAGAGAGGAGAATTAATATGTCATTACACCTAAAATAGAAAGATGGCTCAGATTGTCATCAAAGGAACTTGATTAGTTTGCAACAGAAACTTGCTCAACTTGTATGCTTATGAGACACATTGTCAAAGTTCTGCCAGATTAAAGACAGATACCCCATTGAACTACACTGGCAAAGACAATGTACATAAATGTACCATAAATCCAGCTAGATTCATATTTTTCAAAGAGCATAATCTCATTGAAAAGTGTATGAACAATCTTCTGCCTACAGTGAAGTAACAATCTGAGTGCAAAGCATTACCACCAAGGGAAGGGGATCTGTACCGGAGCTTTAGAATGATTGACATCCTTAAATATTATTTTTACTCTTTCAGGCACAGAAACAAGGGAAGATTCCAAACAGCAAGGCTGCAGGGTAAGCTTTTGTTATTCTGAATGTGGTCAAAAATATCCCGGGGTTATTTTGAGTGAGGAAAGCTTTGTTTTCGAAGATTGGGAAACAAAAATGAGACAGCAATAAAGTATGCTTTTTCACGTTCATATTTTCTCTCACTCTCATTTAACACAGCACTCTAAGATAGCAATAATAATAACTCAAGCAAGGCTCATTATGGACGAAACCCATTCTTCATTTTGAGCTCTACAAAGCCCAGTGAGTCGCATCTTGGTGACTTATGCATCAGGGGAAAAAAATACTTCTGATTGATTCATTCTGATTAAACTTGGGGACAAACTGTGAGGTGATGTGAAAGGCAGTGAAATTACATATTAGTGACTGAGTGTAAACAGATGCAAGGAAGTCTCCCTCTAAAGGAGCCTATTGTCAGTACGTCTAACCTGCAATCAGTGTGTGTGACTGCAACACCTGTAGGTATATATTTAATCTCGTTAGCTCGAGTACCAATAGCAGTGAACCCATGTCAACACGGACTTCAGTGTGGCCTGTATAAGCCCTCTCAGGACACTGGGTACTTACGTAGGCAGTTAGCCCGTGCTGAACTCCATACTGCTGTAGCTTCACTGCTATTGGTACTCCAGGTTAGCTAGGTTAAAACTAACTCTGGTATGTGTACATGTGCTGCAATCACACCTTGGACTGTAATGTAGACATACTCTAATCTAGGTGCTGGAAGAAGGTGTTTAAGTTAAGAGGGTACTTTAATTAGCCCTTACTCTTAGTTGTTTTCCTATTACGCCCATGCTTCTAACTCTTGGCATGTAAATTATACCAGTTTAAACTCCTTTAGATTCAGAAGGCTAACTTCAGATGCTGTCTGAAAGGAACTGTAACCTACGCATCTATAAATGGGTGTTAATCTGAGTCAGTCTGAGCTCATGCAACATTTGTACAAAGCGATCTGGAAGGCATAAGTTACAATAGTTTCTCTTAGAGCTTGGCTACACAGGGGAAAAGCCTAAAGTAGCTCGTGTGCATTAGCTATTCCATACTTACTCCCCATGTGGACTCTCTGACTGCAGTGAAAGTGTCTGTGTGCATATTAGCTAAGTGCACTTGGAAGTGTTTTAAGTCTGAGGGAGCTAGGGAGTTAGTGCGGAGTACTTATTGTGCTTTAAATTCACACCCTAGCTCACTGTGCACTAACTTCCCCATGTAGACAAGCTCTTAAACTCACATCTGAATCTGTTTTGAATTCAGTTAGGGCAATAGAAAGAATGAACACTGGATGTATTAATTACTTGATAAGGAAAGCAGAGACGAGTGAGAATTTTCATCTAGCAATATGAAATTTGTTTTTCATCTAATCAACTATTTTGATTGCATATCATTGCAAGCCAGTTTACACACATCCCGATTCTGTGCAAACATTGCAGTAATCACCAGCAACATGGAAAAAATACTATAGAGCTGTTTATTTAAGCAGAAGAGAGGCAATCTACATATTCACATTAAATTATTTTCAGACTCCTGGATGGCTTGCCAGTTGCTGAAAACAATCACTGTTCATTAATAATTGGTGATATTCTTCCAAAACCACACACGAAACAAAACAAAAGCAATACCACATTTACAGCAAACTTTTCTGGTCTACAGTAATTAATAAAATAAATAAATAATAATAATAATAATTAATAAAGACCTGTCATTCTTATAAACAAGATATTGAGGGACCTCCCAAACATTTCAAAGTATCTGCAAAAGATGGAGGCAACGGATTGTGGCTGACCTTTATATGCAGCCAAGTTCTGATATTTGCTGGATTTTCTACCATTGTCTGTAGAAGCGAAATTGCTCCCATTCATTTTTGCTGTAGTTCAAGGTAGCAAAGGGTCATCTAATCATCTGTGAGATATTACTTTAATTCCACACAAGAAGACAACAGTTTGTAACTCATGGCATGCATGTACCATACAATTTATATGGAATTGCTGTGTTGTTGTATGATCATCATAATTTCCAATTAGGAATTTGCTCTGCAGCTATAATTCATCAATTACACAGTCAGTGCAGTGCTTGTTAATAAGGCTATCACTAACATCCAGACAACATCAGGATATATAAGCATTTGTATTACAGAGGATAATGAACTTAGAGGTAAGCATCCTCATCCAAGTTTTCCTATTTTGGCACCTACAGGAAGATAGAATTTTCTTGCTATCTCATGAGATATTAGGGCATCCACACTCTACAGCCTTTTAATAACATCTGTTAATCTAATTACCGAGAATATACACCTATATTAAATGAATTTCTAAGTAAGTCAGGTTCTAGTGCATCTGTTGTGAATGTTTATTTGAAAGCTTGATAAATGTATTTTTCACAGGGAGCTAGGAAAAAACAAACAATGGACTGGCATTTAAAAATATTTGAGTCATATCTGTACAACCTCTGCCCGCTTGCTAGAATATGGTTTAGAGCTTTTGTGTATACATAGGACACAGAATTATAAGGAAATCAACACAGTCAAAAATAATAGGTTCAAGATATTTGGGACTGATTTTGATCTCATGTCTTTTTTGACTCCAGTGGATCTCAACTGAGTTCAGCAGAGTTACTCCTGATCAGGGTTGCCAAGTGTCTGGCTTTCGACTGGAACGCCCGTTTGGAAAAGGACCCCGGCAGCTCAGGTCAGCACTGCTGCCCGGCCATTAAAAGTCCAGTTGGCAGCGCAGCAGGGCTAATGCTGTTTCCGGGAGCCACACAGAGCTGCAGCATTTCTCCCCTCCAGCTTTTACACATAGGGGCAGCCAGAGGGCTCCGTACACTGCCTCTTCCCCAAGTGCTGGCTCTGCAGTTCCCATTGGCCCATGGGAGCTGCAGGGGCGGTGCTTGCAGACAGGGCAGCGTGGAGAGCCACTTGGCCACACCTCTGTGTAGGAGCCGGAGGGGGGACATGCCGCTATGTCCAGGAGCTGCCTGAGGTAAACGCAGCCCAGAGCTTCACCCCGACCCCCTCCCATTCCCTGACCCAGTCCTGATCCCCCTCCCACCCTCCAAATCCCTCAGTCCCAGCCCGGAGCACCCTCCTACCTCCCAAACCCTTCATCCCCAGACCCACCCCAGAGTCGGCATCCCCAGTTGAAGCCCTCACCCCCCCCTCCACATTATAATAGCTGCCATTAAAAAATCAAGACCAGATTCACCCATACATTTCAGCTGCTTTGTGCACTCCAGGTAAACTAGATTTATAACTACTTTTTATCACAGTGTAGTGCAGAGCAGCTGGGACATACTGGTGAGTCTGACGCTCTATGTTTACCATATTTGAGATACTGCAGTTATTTCTTATTCTAAATATCTCAAATTGTTGTATCATCTCAGATGTAGTCATCAAGCCTTAAAATTCTACCTGTCTATACCTGTATTGATCTATATCTAAATAAAAATTCAGTGCAGTTCAATAGAAATCACTTTTCATGACACAATAATCTGCTGCAAAACAGGTGGATTTTTACAGCTCCCAGACTGTACCTCTGTGCTGTTGACTGTTTGTGGAAGCTACTATGTAAGTCAACAAGGGTGATGAAACTGCCACATTTTTTAATTCCACTCAGAATTTTTTGAGAGAGCACACAGATAATAGTTGAAACTGCCACATTTGGTGTCTGATTGAAAACAGCCCTACTTAATTCAAACTACAGCTTCTGTTTTTCTTAGGTTCTTATATAGCCCTCATCACAGTTGTATATAAGTGCCTTCTAGAACTGAAGTAAACAGCATGTCTAGCATCTGTTAGATGTTGCTCTTTCTTTCCCTCTCCACTTCCCCAAGGAAAAATTGCGTGGGCATGGGGTTTTGTTTCGATTTAAAAAAAATAATAATATATGATAGGCATATTGTGCTAGGTTAGCAAAAGCAAGGATGAAGAAGTGTGCTTTGCACTTGGAGTGGAAAGTTGGAAGTGGTCCTAATTCCTAGAGGAGTTAAGAGAAAGAAAGCTCTGTTTCTTGTGCAAATGAGCTTTACATGCGATGGAGAATTCCATTGTGCCTTTGCAGTAGAGCTGTTGTCTATGGTCCTCATCCTGGAGCATTAATCAATCTATTGGGTATCCTTGCCCCCAAATGGCTGGGTACCTTAAATATAAGGACTGAGACCTCAGATTTGACACTATGTTCAATGGGAAATAATGTAAAGCATGGAGGACAGATTGGATGCGTTTGGGACAGCCAGTGTTGCTGAAGAGACAGACTGCTAAATTCTGTACAAGTTGGAATTTCCTAATGGTTGTCAGCATGAGCCCAGGTAAATAGACTTTCTGTAGTCCAGCCAGGAGGAAATAAAAGGATGTATAACTAAATGAAGTGAGGATCTGAAGTGATTGGGAAATACTTTATTTCAACTAGCCCTGCAACTTCATTAAAATGAGAAGATTTTTGGCTTAATGCTTTTCATGTAGCAAAATTTATGTAATATTATAAGCTGTTATGGTACATGAAGCACAATTTATAATATCCCCTCAAGGGTAATAGAAAGCTTAAGTGGCAGTCTTCTTAATTTGCATTTCTAGCCTGGACACTGGAAAGAAACTTTTCCTATTCTGTGATGATATAATGTGCAGAAAGCTGCACTGTGGTGTGTACAGCTATGTAACTGAAGAGAGATGCAGTTATTCTGCTTTGTGTGAACTGTACCATTAAATTTAGAGGAGTGCCCCCTGTCTGCTAGAGGGATAGTTGTCATTTTGTGTTACAGTTCAGCTGCACAATGTTACAGAGCGAGCCTCTGACCTGGATATTTTATATTCCTTCTTTTTTGTCTTTATTGTGCAATAGAAGCCATCCAGGGCAAGAAATACAGGTTATGCTCTATGTGCCTGGTTTAACGTAACATACACAAATTATTACAAAGTCAGTAGTTTGCATTCATCATTATGGAGAAAGCTGCCACCTGTGTGTGACTCCACAAGTAGAAACCAGATTAGGTCTCAAAGCATAAACAAGAGGAGTGCCTCAAATACAGCCTGCATATTCTCTTATATAAGTGATACTGTACTTCTATTCTGAGACCCTTTAGAATTGCATTCTGGGCTGCTGCCACCATCACAGTGTCAATGGGGCTGTCAAGCAGCACATTCTGCATGCTTAGATGTCAAGATAAGGGAAAACAATATCAAAAATAGTGCTGCTGTTGGTTCACTCAGAGAAGTAAACAAAATCAGGTGTAATAATTTCAGTTCAATATAGAACATAAGGGAAAAATCAATGTTTACAAAATGGAAGAGAGAAAGGAATTTTATTTTAAAAAGGATATTACAACTAATTAATATATATAACTAACCGGCTCTCTTTGAGCATTAGGAGTGGATTTAATCGGGAAGCTCCCAAAAAATCCAGAGTGTCTTTTGTTCTTATTTTAATACACAACACAGAAGGCAGACGCTCCACAAGTTAGGAACTTGTTTTTACAGTGCTAGAGTTCAGCATGCAATTCCTGCTTCTCTTGTTGTTTCTGAGATACTTACAGATGAGACTTCAAGATCATAGTCTCCCTCCTGCCTTAACTTCTTAGTCATTTCTTTCACAGGGAGGTCTAACAAGAGCTACTTGAAAAATTCCAATGGAAATAAAAGGGGGGAGGAGGGGAAATCACAACATTTTTGTGAAAATGTTTGCCCCCCTCCAACAAGCTCTAGCTCTAACTGATGTTCTTGAGCGACCCAGCATTGCCAGGAATACGAGCAAAACAATCAGTGGGTTTCTTTTTTTTCTTCATTTGTTTCTGCTGCAGCAGAACCAGTAAAATGAATTTCAAGGTACAAATTGGTGTTTTTGTTGCTTCCACGTGAATAACAGCTAGTCAATCCTTACTGTTTCATCGACAGTAGAGTGAATTGAAAACATTCATAGACATTTAGAATTTAGAAAAATTTCCTACCAGTCGTCTAAATTTCAAGTGAGGTCAAACTATGGGTTTAAAAATCCTTGATCGTGCCCCTCTACCAAAGTATATCCAAAATTTACCCGAGTAACTAGCTGAGTGTGAAGTTTTCTTCCATCTCTCTACTGTTGGACAGCAGGCATTCCTCTGAGTGAAAATGTAGCAAGCCCATGGAGCCACGGGAAACACATTGAAAATGCCACCCCCTCATGAGGTACAGGAGCACTGTGGTATCAGCCCTAGTCTTGAAATAATATCTAGTAGTGCCTCATATCCTGTAGTTCCTTCAGCTGCTAAGGCTTTATTGGACCTCACACTGGACGGGTTCCAATACACCCCTGGCCACAAGACCAAGACCCTCTCAGGGTGCGCCAGAGACCATGGTCTGTCTCCCTCTCCTCCCAGCTGTCCTTGATTGCCCAGAATCTCCCCCTGCTGCCTCCCCCTCACAAACCTGAGCCTGAGGAAACAAGCAGCAGCAGAATCACCCCCAGCAGATTCAATTCACCGCCCTCTGCTCATCCATTACTGCTCAGCTAATTCTTCTCATTCACACAAACACACACACACAAATTCTGCATCCACTAGCTTGGGCCCCTAAGTCCCTGTGGGCCTGGCCGAACTAACTGGAATCTACATAGGCGCAGGAGTCTGAGGCGTGAATCCTAATGTGGGATTAGGGAATATATAGAAAGAGAATATAATGCTAGAATCCATCAGGCTTTAAAGGTTCTCTCTGAGACTAGTCTTTTTATAAATCGATGTGGGTATGAGGGACATCACTTGTGTATGTGTTCTGCGCTGCTTCACACGGAAGGAATACTCCCCCTTAACAGTCTACTTTCAAATTATGGGATGGCATTCTGTTTGTAGAAAAGGATTCTATTTATATATATAAAAATTTCCAATATGTGATATCAAGACAAATGATGGTCATGCTATTCTGAATTAAATATCATCAGATTCTGGCATAATTATTGTCCGGTGAATGAGGATCTCCCTAGGAGACTACCAACAGCAAAAGGAGTGGAGGTTAATAAAGTTGAGAAGCTGATACAATTCATAAACACCATTGAAGGCAGATTAAGCTGACACTTTATCCTGCCTCTTTTGAAAAATATAAAAACGTGAGCAGAATCATTTTATACCAATAAGGGATATTGCATGCTGTGCGCCTTGGGTTCACATTTGTAGATGATCTTTCTTATTGGGTAGAAAAATTGTGCCTTTGTGATTCAGAATTAATAATAAAATAATCTGTTTGCTTACTGGCCACGTAGGATGTCTTAACTCTTTTGACACCTTGAATATTGATATTTTTTAGTGAAGAATATAATAGGAGAATTGTCTAGTTCTTAGAACACAGGACCAGAAGTAAAAAGATCTGGGTTCTATTCCTGGCAGTGCTATTGACTTGATCAGTGACTTTGCCAAGTATGATCTCTGAATCTCAGTTTCCAGACCTGTAAATTGGGGTTAATAATATTTACCTACCTACCTCAAAGGGATGTTGTGAGATTGATTAATCAATTACTGTAAAAAGCTTTTAGATCAGTGGTTGGAAGATACAGAAGTACAAAGAATCTAGTAAACATCTTGTGCTAAGGAATGTTGGCCATCAACCCCCAAAGCACCACTATGGTGCCCTTAGGAAGATACTATTGGTCAATCTTTGCACCTCCAAAAGATGGTGATGTGGAACTTCCTGGAAGAGCCAGCATTGCTATATCACACCTTCCTTCCCGTATGAACTACGCGATGGATGGGTAATGTTAAATTCAGGTGTGGCTTTGTGTGTGTATACAATAATAATATTAATACTTAACTCTGAAATTGTCCCTTTCATCTCAAAGCACTTTACAAGAAAGTACATGGAGTTATGTGTTGGCATTAGGTAATCAGGGTGTTTCGCAGATGGCAGGATTGAGTGCATGAACAAATCAGCATATGTTATGTGTAAAATTAATTAAACGTTTGTTGACCACCCTTCCCTCCTTCCCTCTCTCTGAATCACAACTGTGGGTGGCTTCTCCTGATAGCAAGTATGATTCCCCCTGGGGATTTTAGAATGATTTTTGGAAGGGGTAGGCTAGGGGCATGGGATCTCCCAATGTCACAGTAGTTGAAAGATGAGTTAATATGCTTTCGTGCAAATTAGGCATCAATCTGCCTTGTGTGCCATAAGGGGCTGGATTTTCAAGGATGCTCAGACTCTTGTGGCGAGGTTCAGGGTTTCCTCATATAGTAGCCCGCACAGGGATACAGGCCCTGAAATCATGCAAATCCACCATCAGTTCCTTGGGTAGTTAGGCCTTAAGCAGTTAGGCCCTTGTCCTATACTATAAAAGCCAATGGGGGTTGCTCACGATCCAAGCACTAAAAGAAGGGCCAGGCTGATGACCGTTCAGGGCAGCAGCTATTGCCTCCCCTGCAATCACTGCTCCCAGCATTTTCTATTGGTATACATATCTTGTTGTGCTGTTATTAAGTTATAATAAAGTTGCTGTCACTTGACCAGTGATTGACAAGTGTATTGGACTGAAGAACTTGTGGATCTAAAGGCGGAGGAGGCCTGGAATTACTTCAAGTCAAAGTTGCAGAAACTATCAGAAGCCTGCATCCCAAGAAACGGGGAAAAAATTCATAGGCAGGTATGGTAGGCCAAGCTGGATGAGCAAGCATCTCAGAGAAATGATTAAGAAAACGCAGAAAGCCTACAAGGACTGGAAGATAGGCGGGATCAGCAAGGAAAGCTACCTTATTGAGGTCAGAACATGTAGGGATAAAGTGAGAAAGGCCAAAAGCCATGTAGAGTTGAACCTTGCAATGGGAATTAAAACCAACAGTAAAAGGTTGTATAGCCATATAAATTAAGAAGAAAACAAAGAAAGAAGAAGTGGGACCGCTAAACACTGATAATGGAGTGGAGGTTAAGGTAATCTAGGTATGACCCAATATCTAAACAAATACTTTGCCTCAGACTTTAATAAGGCTAATGAGGAGCTTAGGGTTAATGGCAGGATGACAAATGGGAATAAGGATATGGAGGTAGATATTCTCATATCCCAGGTAGAAGCCAAACTCGAAAAGCTTAATGGGACTAAATCGGAGGGACCCATATAATCTTCATCCAAGAATATTAAAGGAACTGGCACATGAAAATGCAAGCCCATCAGCAAGAATTTTTAATGAATCTGTAAACTCAGGGGTTGTACCGTATTACTGGAGAATTGCTAACATAGGTCCTATTTTTAAGAAAGGGAAAAAACGTGATCCAGGTAACTACAGGCCTGTTAGTTTGACATCTGTAGTATGCAAGGTCTTGGAAAAAAATTTGAAGGAGAAAGTAGTTAAGGACATTGAGGTCAATGGTAATTGGGACAAAATACAACATGGTTTTACAAAAGGTAGATTGTGCCAAACCAACCTGATCTCCTTCTTTGAGAAGATAACAGATTTTTTTAGACAAAGGAAACTCAGTGGATCTAATTTACCTTGATTTCAGTAAGGCATTTGATATGGTTCCACATGGGGAATTATTAGTTAAATTGGAAAATATGGGGATCAATATGAAAATTGAAAGATGGATAAGGAACTGGTTAAAGGGGAGACTACAACGGGTCATACTGAAAGGTGAACTATCAGGCTGGAGGGAGGTTACTAGTGGTTTTGGGACTAATCTTATTTAATCTTTTTATTACTGACCCTCGCAGAAAAAGTGGGAGTGTGCTAATAAAGTTTGCAGATGACACAAAACTGGGAGGTACTACCAATACAGAGAAGGACCGGGATATCATACAGGAAGATCTGGATGACCTTGTAAACTGGAGTAACAGTAATAGGATGAAATTTAATAGTGAAAAGTGCAAGGTCATGCATTTAGGGATTAATAACAAGAATTTTTGTTATAAGCTAGGGACTCATCAGTTGGAAGTAACGGAGGAGGAGAACGACCTCAGAGTATTGGTTGACCACAGAATGATTCTGAGCTGCCAATGTGATGTGGCCGTGAAAAAAGCTAATGTGGTCTTGGGAAGCATAAGGTGAGGTATTTCCAGTAGAGAGAAGGAGGTGTTAGTACCGTTATACAAGACACTGGTGAGACCTCATCTGGAATAGTGTGTGCAGTTCTGGTCTCCCATGTTTAAGAAGGCTGAATTCAAACTGGAACAGGTACAGGGAAGGGCTACTAGGTTGATCTGAGGAATGGAAAACCTGTATTATGAAAGGAGACTCAAAGAGCTTGGCTTGTTTAGCCTAACTAAAAGCAGGCTGAGGGGAGATATGATTGCTCTCTATAAATATATCAGAGGGATAAATACCAGGGAGGGAGAGGAATTATTTAAGCTCAGTACCAATGTGGACACAAGAACAAATGGATATAAACTGGCCATCAGGAAGCTTTGACTTGAAATTAGACGAAGGTTTCTAACCATCAGAGGAGTGAAGTTCTGGAACAGCCTTCCAAGGGGAGTAGTGGGGGCAAAAGACATATCTGGCTTCAAGACGAAACTTGATAAGTTTATGGAGGGGACGGGATAGCCTAATTTTGGCAATTAATTGATCTTTGATTATTAGCGGTAAATATGCCCAATGGCCTGTGATGGGATGTTAGATGGGGTGAGATCTGAGTTACTACAGAGAATTCTTTCCTGGGTGTCTGGCTGGTGAGTCTTGCCCACATGCTCAGGGTTTAGCTGATCACCATAGTTGGGGTCGGGAAGGAATTTTCCTCCAGTGCAGATTGGCAGAGGCTTTGGGGGGATTTCGCCTTCCTCTGCAGCATGGGACGCGGGTCACTTGCTGGAGGATTCTCTGCACCTTGAAGTCTTTAAATCATGATTTGGAGGACTTCAATAGCTCAGGCATAGGTTACAGGAGTGGGTGGGTGAGATTCTGTGGCCTGCATTGTGCAGAGGAGGTCAGAATAGACGATCATGATGGACCCTTCTGACCTTAAAGTCTATGAGTCTATGAGATTATTTTCATTGTACCCTCCAGTCTGCAAGACTGTGATGCACATGTGCAAATCACTTGAACAATAATAATTGATTTTTCTTTATATTTAGGGGACTGTGATGGGATGTATATATCCCATGCTGGACTGGCAACCAAAAGGTTAATGCAGGAACTACTAGCCAGCACTGATTGGCAGCCTCACAACAGCTGGGAAAATAGAAGCGCTGAGAAGCAGAGGGATGGGGTGGCTGCCAGAGGAGCAAGTAGGCTGGAGAAGGAGACTCCTGCCAGCAAGCTGGTGAGAAGCCACGGCACTAGAGAAGGGATAATGACTGGATTTACAGGCTGGAGAAGCCTACAGAAACCAAGGGAAATAGAAAGGAGCTCAGAGCACAGCAGGCGGAATTGCTGCGGCCTGATTCTACCAGCCTGGTTTAAGGGCCCTGAGCTGGAAGCCAGTGCGTGAGTGGGTGGGCCTGGATTCCCCTACCAACCCCTGAGAGACTTTAGAACCACAGGGGTTTCTGGCCAGGACTAGCTGACCCCACTAAGTTTAAGGGCAAAACCTGCACACTCCAGTGCGACTGAAACTAGCACCCTTCATAGCCCAGAATGTAAGTGCCATAGAGACTCAGGCAAGAGGAGCGCTGGCCACCCTGCCAGATCCAGTGAACTCAGTCCAACACCCCATCTGACCAAGGGAGCTCTGTCACACCAGCACACAGGGACAAAGGAGGCAGAATAGCACCACATTCCAGCTCTTAGATGTTTTGAATATATTGTTAAACATCACTCAAGTTGGAGGCATTTTTCAGTATTCACTCATTTTTAAAAATAGCAAACTAGGCTTTTATTTTTCTTGTACTGGTTGATAAAATGTTAAGTGTTTCATTTCATATATCTCTCTGCATGTAGTTATGGAACTGCTGTCAAAGGCTTCCAGGCACTTGTGAAAAGGCAATGAAATTCCACTTTTTGAAATGACCCTGTTTGTTGTAAAAAATACTTCAACATTTTCTTTTTTTCCTCTATAAAAATCATTTTTGAGATACTGGATATTAAGAGACAATGCTTTGTTTGCCAGATGCTTTTCTCTCTCCTTTTCTGCTTCTCTGTGATTTTGCTCACTGAGTAAGCACCATGCTGAAGCAATTCAAGAAGTACAGAGAAATCAAACATTCTCACCTGTCCCGCACTTCTCTTAGAAAATAATGAGGCCCAGCTGTAATCTTTGTATGTGTTTTCATATACAATGGTAAACCAGCAGAATGTGTTCAAATGGTTTGTGTTGCTATAACCCATTGGTTCCTTTCAATTTTTGTTTTGCTATCAAGAGGTCTCCCTTTAAAGGCCAGATAATGTTAAATTTACATCTGTATAGAAAAAACTCAGTGGAAATCCAGACAGTGATAAATGTCATCTTAATGGACTGAGTCCTGTTTGAAGAGCTTTTCAGTCTAAAGAAAGGCTCCGGCTCCTTTGAGATCACATGTGATTCTAAAACCTCTCCTTAACCAAAGAGAGAGAGAACAATCTGCAAACAAGGCAATACCAAAACATGGAGGAAAGGGATAAGCCAGGGCAGAAGGGAACAGTTTCCAAGTGCTCCCATTCAAACTCAAAATATTACACATCCATAACCAAGCTAGAGATGTGCTGAACAGCACAGCCCTCCTTTAAGCCAAAGACTAGCAAATCACCACTGAGGAATAGCATATCACACACACACACTCAAATGGTGGTGGGCCTTAAAAAGTTTAAATGCCGGAGATATTTGCAGCAAGATAACCTTGGTATTTGCCATATTCAAAGTATTTCCTTTAGTAAGTATAAGGAAGCATACGGCAACACTGCAGATACTAAGATAAGATTGCATGTTTATTAACTTGCTCTTTTTAAAGCACCACCACTATCCTAACATATACAATGTGTCTGGTGGTTTTTGCTGTAGTTCAGGGTGAAAAGCAACTTAGATTAAAATCCTCCATATGCTTTGCACATGATGTGAATTGGGAAGCAGACAGAATTCAATATACATTTTACAATAGAAACATAATGGTTTTCAAAGATTTAGTATTACAAATTAGAGCAGAGCCAAATCTTGGGTAAAAAATTCAGATGAAATTTAGTGATTTCAGTCTTAGAGAAGAATTTATGAATCTTGGGGAAAGATTTTACTTTTCTAGCTGTGTAGCTTGGATTAATGTGATTACTAAAGACATTCTACCACAGTTTGGATATATTAAAAATTCTGATGTGCCTATAATTTAAGATGGTGATTGTATGTGAAAAGAAAACAAAAAGAAATGACAATTATAAACTTTTGTAAAATTGTAACTGAAATAAAATTCTTCCCATTATTTTCACCTCTACTCAACCTGGGTAATTGCATTCAATGGCTGATATCACTCCAACTAGTCAGCAGTGAATTCCCTATTCCCAGCACATTTCTACCCATAGTTAAGATTAAGGATCTAAGCTCCCACAGTTCTATTCTATTTCATTTTGTTGTTAAAAGCTATACTTTGGGGGCATTAAAGAATATTAAAATAGGTTACTGAAGGACAGAGTTAAGCTTTCTGTTCTGACCTCAGCAAGGGTTTATAGGTATAACAAAGAACAGAATTTGGCATACACAATTGTAGATAAACACAGCTACTTTCAGGATTATGCTGCTAATAGCTTTAAACACCTGTCAGAGTTTTTTTTTTATTAGATATCTTGGGGTTCAGATGGTGTAAATCAGTGTAGCTCCATTGAATACAATAGAGTTATGCTGAATTACAACAGATTAGGATTTGGCCCTCAGGCCGTAAACTCAGCAACTAAACTGGAACTCGGAGTTTGTCAGACATGTTACACTTGAAGCATTTTCTTCTTCTAATAGAGTGACTGCCCACCCACATAATACTTCTGTTCTGATTTCACTTAGAAAATATTGGCAAATACAGACATTTTAGAACCTTGAATGAGCAGACACTGACATACGAGAGAGCAGAGCGGTATATAAATATGTGCTTTACACATCTCCAGTGCAACAAAAATATTTTAAAAACTCAAAGTGTCACATGCGTTATTCACAATGCTGTTGGCAGCCCTGGTTGTTTTGAACATTGATTCTAGATGTGGAATTTAGACTGAACAACTTGAACATGGCTTTGGGACTCAGAGTCTAGGGTTGTTCTCTCTACTCAATGATTTTGGCTAACTTCCAAGAAAAAAAAAATCACACCTCACTCTCTTCTAGGCTATTCCTAACATGCAAGATGCATTTTAAGTTGTTGTATTTGGATTTTTTTCTGACTCTTCAGAGAATAGTCAGAATCATAAAGAAAATAGCCAGTTAGATAATTTTCATTCTCAAATGGGACTGACATTGTTATTAATAATAAAAGACTACCTTGTTTACAGAATGTTGGAGAAACTCCCATATGGGGAGATTTATTTAGGATTAGTCTCAATAACAGAAGTGGAAAACCCATTGATTAGTGATTATGGGCCAAATCATGACCAGGTTACATCAGTGTAATTCTGCTGAAGTAAATAGAGCTATTTTGAATTACACCAGCTGAGGATCTGGCACTGTAAGTAGATTGTCCAAAGCTTTGGAAAATATACTTTGCTGTGAACAAACCTGCAATAGGCATTGAATGATCTATTCTAAAATACTTTTTCTATAGCTATACAAAATATACACTATTATGTACAATATTTAAGAGTTCAGAACAACTAGCAAAGTCTCCGCTTCAAAGGGATTGCCTCCTAAGGGCCTGAGCCTGGCAAATCAATAATAAAGTTCCCATTCACTTGAATGGGAATAGAATTGGGCTCATTTGTCATAAAGTGTTACCAGAGAGAGCAATAAAAATTCGGAGTGGGATGGGGCCAGTCCCCAGATGTGTTTTCAGGGCAGAAAGGGAATGCAACTGGCAAATATTATATTGGGTACCTGTTCCAAGTGTCAAGGGCTGCAGGAAAGAAACTGAGAATTCAATAGATAGAGACAAAGGAAGCTATCAAGAGAAACTTGGGCAGGGCACAGGGACCAAGACGGGATGTGGTAGGTGTTGAGAACAGGGATGTGTGGTAAGTGGAGGCAGAGTTCTGTAGAACTCTTAAATGTGAGGTTGTATAGTTAGAACTGGATGCAGAAGGAGAGTAAAAGGAAGATGCATGCTGAGAACAGCTGGAACAGAAGATGATTTTGGGAACTGCATTTTGGATAGAATGGAGCAAGGGAAGGAAGAGAGACTAAAGAGGAGGTGTTTATAGTATTCCAGATGATAACTGACTAAGGTATGGACCAGGGTTTTAGATTACCTAATTAGATCTTTCCTATCTACAATGTTTATTCTTATTATTATAATAAATGGAGTCCTTCTTAAATGTTAGCCATATATAAAGTTGCTTGAAGTGTCACCATTATAGCCCCTGTTTTTAGACGCTTGTAATTTTATGAAACTTTAACTCATCAAGCTGAAGTTTTTCATCCATGGTCTCCGCTTAAATGTGACTGTGGGGAGAAGGAAATAGAGCAGAAATTTGAACAAAATCAATTTAAAAAATGAATTCCAAAAATTCTTACAACCCTTTTTGAACAAGCTTTAATGCTAAAACAAATGGGACTACATAGGTGAAATGTAGTATAGCCCATATTGAGTGTTCTGGTTTTGGTCTGGACTAACTGTGAGGGTTTAAAAATCACTCTTTGTGAATACGCAGTATTTTGAGGATGAGATTTTTTTAGCACTCTTACCAGTGTTCTAAGCACAAGAAGAATCCACTGCACATGTGCATGGTTAACTTAGTGTCACAGTGTGAAATAAATCTGTCTCAGACATTTAAGAAGTTAAAAAGTACAGTAGCAGCACATTGAATAATAGCTCAGTTTTATGTCAGGTGATTTTCTCAGCTGTATTGAGTGCCTGAACTTGTAAAGGACTTACAGGTGATCAACACCTCCCAGGATTGGGCAGGGCCACCGACGGGGAGGGGGGGAGGGGGCAGGTGGGGCAATTTGCCCCAGGCCCTGGGCCCTGCAGGGGCCCCCATGAGAATGTCGGAGGCTCCCCGAGCCTTCGCCTTCCCCCATCCCCCGGCACCTCAGCACGCTGCGTCCAGGAGCGGCCACGGGCAGTGCTGCAGCGGCGTACCCTGAGCTCCTCCCGCTCAGAGCGGCATGGTAAGGGGGCGGGGCTCCGAGCGGCGGGAGCTCAGGTCCCATGGAGCCATGCCACTGTAGCCAGGCACCCCCTGACCCCATCCCCCTACAGCCCTGACCCCCAGCCCCTCTGAGCCAGAACCCCCCCGACAGCCAAGACCCCTAGCTCTGAGCCCAGTCCCTCTGAGCCAAGCATCCCGACCCCATCCCCCTACAGCTCTGACCCCCAGCCCCTCTGAGCCGGGTACCCCCTGACCCCATCCCCCCCACAGCCCTGACCCCTAGCTCCAAGCCCAGCCCCTCTTGGCTGGGCACCCCCCGACCCTATCCCCCGCAGCCCTGACCCCCAGCTCTGAGCCCAGCCTCTCTGAGCCAGGCACCCCCCGACCCCATCCCCCACAGCCCTGACTCATAGAAGCTCATAGGGTTGGAAGGGACTTCAGGAGGTCATCTAGTCCAACCCCCTGCTCAAAGCAGGGTCAATCCCCAGATGGATTTTTGCTCCAGATCCCTAAATGGCCCCCTCAAGGATTGAACTCACAACCCTGATTTAGCAGGCCAATGCTCAAACCACTGAGCTATCCCTCCTCCAGCTCCAAGCCCAGCCCCTCTGAGACGGGCACCCCCTGACCCCATCCCCCCACAGCCCTGACCCCCAGCTCTGAACACAGCCTCTGTGAGCCGGGCACCCCCTGACCCAGAGCCCCACCCAGCTCTGGGCAACAGCAGCGCCACCCCCAAGCAGCGACAGCCCATTGGCACCAACCATCACCATCGCACAGTGACAGCCCATTATGTAATTGCAAATGTGTACATACCATTAAAGCATTTAATGTTTTTAAATAATGTATTTTGTGTATTTTCAAATTATTAAAATTTAATTTTTGAATGTATTTCACTGGTTATTTTTTACATTTCCAAATACGTGTTACTAAAGTATTGCAACTTTTTTTATGGAAGGGGCCCCCCAAAATTGCTTTGCCCCAGATCCCCTGAATCCTCTGGGTAGCCCTGGGATTGGGCCCTGAATAAAGCAGTCAATGCACACTTTTCACTGGCAAGGGTGTTTTGATGATGTTTAGCCATGTAATTACATGATGTGGAATGGTTTATTTTTTATATTAAGAAATGTAGGAAATCCCATTAAAAAACTGATGATGATTTGCATGATTAAGCACACAAAATACAAGCAATGTAAAAATGAGGTTGCTTGCAGAACGTATATTTCACCCCTTTACACATGTGCATTATAATCATACTTCTCAAATAGTGCAATATAGTGTCAGACATTTTTTAACAGCCTCAAAGTGATGCGCGAGTAGAGAGAGGGCTCCACGGGACCTGATTTACTGTGGATATGTAAGGGATGCTGTGAATATGCCAGGGCTCTGAAGAAGCCCTCTTCAAGATGCATCTTGAATGACTTTCATGGAATCTGTCTGACATACACCGTGCTAATCTGTGTGGAATCTGTGCTAATACACAATAGCAGACAATGATACACATGTATCTATTGTAGTTGTGTATTTTTACATGTGCCATTTCCAAAAAAATAGATGATCAAGATCACCAAAAGGCTACATCATAATAAACTATGTAATACCATTTGCTTCTACAGGACTACATTGAACATGTACAAGTAACACTAGCAGAATCTGGTCCATTATATAACCCATCTGGCATAGGCTGTTTTACAGTGAGTAACAGGGACATATGGTACACACAACTTAATCACTCACACATTAACACAGTATGGCACCATTAAGGTTTGGCCCCGACGTCTCTGTGTCACAACGGAGAGGCCCCCAGCCAAATTTTAGTGAGTGGTTGCAATACCATTCAGTTTGGGGCCCTCTCAAATGGAGAACTCAGGGCAAACTGCCCCCTTTGCTCTCCCTCTTCCCCCCTGCCTCAGGCAGCTTTGCCCCTGCCAATGGTAAGCATGTATGTGCATAATGTGCATGCAGCTTTGGGTGCCACTGAGTAGTAATAACAATAAAACAATTTTCTCCCTATCCCAGAACACTGAGCTCCTTCCCCTCATCATTTAGATCCCTCTTCAAAATCCATTTAACTCTGTTAAGTCACACATGCTACTGACAGTGCCCTATCACCATTCCAATAAAATATAAACAGATGATATGGAAACATCAACAGTACATATGGCCTGATAGAAGAGGTGGATTTTCAAGAGAGATCTGAAGGATGAGAAGGAGAGAGCTGGTGCTCTGAGATAGTAATAATATCACAATTTTCTCCCGATCATCAAAAGTTGACTAAATGGAGAACATGCACAAAGTATACATTCAAATTAGACAACAATAATGATAATCATTCAGTAAAATTCATACAGCAAAAATGATTTGTCCATTATACTTTTTAAAGAGTTCATCCCAGTAGGTGAAAAATATTCTCTTCTGTGCATCACTGATTTGTAAGATCATTGTTGCTGTCACTTCTTTCAACATGGATATTGTCTATAAGGTTATATTAGGGAGTAAATGAGAACAAACTCAGAGACAGTGGTTGGAGCAAAGGCCATAAGCCACTAGCTCATCGCATTGATCTCTCTGCATTTTCAAACAATTCACCTATAAAACAGGGTAAAAGTAGGACCTCACTGAAAAAATTATGGTGAATCTGAGCCGTGTGACCCTGATTGAATACTTTCTTTTTAAAAAAACATCCTCTACTCTCTTACCCTTAAATAACAAACTTAAAAAAAGACTTTTAAAGAAGATAACTCTGTTTATACTCCTGCTACAGAAGCTGCTACATTTAGCATATGGTTATAAACAGTCCTACTTAATTCAAACTACCACCTTCCACTTACAGTTTCAATTTACACAGTGATTCTACAAGAAAATGAGAATATTAGATGGGGAGAATAAAGATTTACTTAAATAAGCTGTATAGCTTCATTAAAATCAGGATTTTTAAACTAATGTGCCTTATGTAGCAAATTTCTTATAATATTATAAGCTATTATAGCACATGAAGTACAATTTATAATATCCCTTCAAGTAATAATTATGCTTGCTTTTCCTCTCCCTTCCCCCCATTCATTCATATATCTGATGACCACTCAATCAAAAATGCTATGTTCTAATACAGTATCTGAGGAACAGAAGTACTTTATCTGGGTTTACTGCTTTTATTCAACACCCAGAACAATCTATGTCTATTCTTTTAAGCTCCTTTGGATGTGAAAAAATATGGTTACATAAATCTTTGTAATCTTGAGGGAAAGATAGCATATAAAGAGTTTACCCGGCATTAGGATTAAGTCTAGTGTATTACAGTGCAATCTTTAATCTGCTAAAATCTACCTCACTATTCCAAGCTGTTTTACGCTGTTAGATGAAGCTTTGGAAATAGGACACAGCTGGCAGCAGTGATGGAAAGAAACACTGAAAAAAAGAAGCAATTGGTGAAACTGCTAATGAACTGATTTGACACAGCAAATAGCACGCTGGGTTCGTTATAAATCTACAGATGACAGATGCTGGGAGAATTCTTTGTGACAGAAATAAAGAGGAAACAAAAAACAGTTTGCAGGAGAAACCACAAAAGCTTAAAGGTCACCTGTAACACTAAAAATGTCACTTATAACTTGTAATATATATGCATACCATCCAGAATATGCAGGAGTCCTTAAGGAGGAGATGGAAAGAACATGCGGGGGGAGGAGAGGATTTTCTTTCTAGAAATTGGAGATGAGGTTTAATGAAGGCCCTACATTCAAACACCCCTCCAGATGTAGGAAAGTTCAGATGCAGACCTGAGCTTCACTACTAAGTCTTACTGTTATAAAGACTGATCCAAAACCCAGAATCTGAAAAAACTTGAACTTTAGAAAAGTCAGAATCCACATCTGAACTTCATGGTTCCAGAAAAGGTTTGAAAGTTTGGATCAAATGCATCTAAAAATAATGTGGTCTTAGGTACATTTTCATTGCCTTTTTGAAATATATCTATCTAGATGAATGCAGCAAATACAGTGCCTATGGATACAATTTACAGGTATAAGAAAAATGAAAAAAATCAATATTTACAGCATACCCCCAATTATCCAAGTAGCATGGGGGACATGGATTTTATTTGCATAATACAGAGGGGAAAAGCCATTCAGCAGTGGGTAGCCTTCCCTGCAGCTGGGGGTGGAGAGATGAGTCTCTGCTCTGCTCCGCTCCTTCAGGATTATAGCCTTCCCTGCACCTTGCACCTGCAGGGATTGGGCGTTACCAGCTCCGCTGTAGCAAAAGAAGCCCTCTGCACCTTCAACATCAGGGCCCAGCTCCCTCCCTCCCAGGACAGCAGGGTTCCAGAGGGATCCCTGCACTGCTGCAGATGTCATTCCGCAGCAGGGTGGTCTCCCGCACAGCTGGGGGCTCTTTGAAGTCCTGGCTGGGGTCCTCTGCTCTATTATCTGAACCTCCTCTTTATCTGAATCTTTTCCATTGTCCTCCAGCATAGGGGACAAGGAAGGGATTTCGATAATGTGGCATTTTGGATAAAAATGGTTTTGAATCATACTGATTCTGAACTAAAAAAAAATTTCTGATAAACACTGTAGCAAATGTGAAAATTGCTAGCGTCACCTACTGGTTAAAAAAAGGTAGACCTGAACATGAGACTTGTTAATGATCATAGTCTAAGGTGTGTGGGTATAAGTGGGGTTCTGGCCTTATATTGAGGTGGGCAGAGCGAGAAAGTACAGTTAGTGGTTGGTTTCAGAATCTGCACTGTGATAATTTACTTATTTACATTTATTTGAGAGCTTGTAAGAACTTTGAGGATTTGGATATTTACCTACCTTCCCCCAGCTGTTCCTTTCCATTCTTTTAATAGCGTAACAATTTTCTCTTTGCATAGAGTTCTTTGGTATGGGCATATTCCCACTTTAATGTTAAATAACAATCAAATACAATTCAGTTTAATTGTACCTTAACTGGCACTTATGAGTACTTCATTATTTTAAGCATCCAGTAAGTTTCCACTAGTAGAAAGAACAGGAGTACTTGTGGCACCTTAGAGACTAACAAATTTATTAGAGCATAAGCTTTCGTGGACTACAGCCCACTTCTTCGGATGCATCAAGGTGCCACAAGTACTCCTGTTCTTTTTGCGGATACAGACTAACACGGCTGCTACTCTGAAACCTGCCACTAGTAGAAAGTTATCTATGATACTGACAAAACCTAACAGATAGTAAAATAATCTCTCTCCTTATTTATTTAGTGCTCTACATTTCCAAAACACTGTGCAAACATGATGAACTAATTAATCTAAAGTGTTACCTGGCATTCTATAGAAGAGGACTTTTAAAGCACTTAGCAAGTGTTTAATTGAAATCACCTCCAACCATTAATCCTGTGAAACAGTTACTTATTTCTGTATCACAGAGATTTAACAAACATCTAATGAAAGTGAATTGTAATATGCCATGATGTGCAGAATTCTATGTTTGTTCTCCTTTAGACTCATCTAGACAGAAACTACTTTACAATGACAGTTTAGAAGCAAATGAGGTGCCAATTAAGAGTGGAAATAATGTAATGATACACTGTCCCATAGAGCATACACATTATGTGCAGGGTCTGCATTCTTCAAATGCTTGCCTTTCAGCTGACATCAGAAGAACTTCTGCATAGGGAGAGAGAACTTTAAATTTGTCCTATTAGTAGTTCTGAATTTTGGAAATGACTGTGAAATCCAAAGGTGTGTCCTGTCTAAAGCGCAGCAGCAAAGGTAACTTTCAACTATTTATTTTTTCCTCATGGATGTTAAATTAATTTTAACAAGCTGAAAAATGTGGGTACAGTGATGAACTTGCAGGTTTTCTGCTAACAAAGATTTTTCCACAGAATATGCCACTATTTCCTCTCCTAATTATATCTAATCCCACTGGGAATGTGAATGCTGCTAATCATATTCAAAGCACTATTGTCATAAGAGAAATGTGTCCTTTGACCTTCAGTTCCTCTCTGCACCCTCAGGTCTCCTCTATGCAAGATGTCTCCCCACCTCCAAACAGGTAATATTTTTCTGATACAATCTGCCTCCCACCCAAAGCCTGATTCCTTTTCACTTTTGAAGATTTTTGACACTTTTCAAATATTTTGAAACATTCATGCCAGACCTGTTCCTGACACATAGCATCTCACAGGTCTACTACACTTTCAAGCAGTAGCACACTAAGCCACAATCCAGGATTTTGACTGTACCGTAGCAGAGTCCATATGGGTGTTACAGTGAGGCAGCTGGTGCACTGCAGATTCACTTTGACTTGCCTTGCAGTAACTCGGTGTTTAGACAAGCCCTGTATTCAAAGGTATCTCCAGGATACCTGGAAATGTATCCCGTCACCATTCCCTGCACCCTGCACCTTGCTGAAGCTCCTGGTTATCCATTCCTTCTCCTTTCTCTCCACAGGGCGACGTCTAGATCAGCGTTTCTCAAATGCAGCCACCAGGGTTTTCCTGCAGCCATGACCACCTCCTGGGCAGAGATGGGGGAGAGGGCAAAGCAGTGGCCTCTCCCTACAGCGCACAGGGACTCTTGGGGAGAGCTTCAGTCGCCCCCATCAGCTCCAGGGATCCAGGGGCGGGCTTCACCCCGCTCCCCCCCTTCAGCCTTGGGACTCTGGTGGCAGGCGCTGTGCTTCAGTGGCCCCCTCCAGCTTCATCCTTCTCTGCCTCCCCTGACCCTGGCTCCAGACATGGGGTTCCTGCTCAGGGCGGCGGAGCTTCAGGAGGGCGGGCCTTACCAGGAACGGAACAGGGTGAGCCTGAGAGGGAGGGCCTGGAAGGAAGCTCGGGGCAATGAGGGGGGAAGTACGGGGGCCCAGAGGGTGATGAGGACCGGGGGGGGAGGGAGGTCAGTGCGGGGTACCAAAATACAACTCTGCATTTTTATTATTGAGTCTTAAGAAAAGCCTACACAAAATAAATTTGGACTTGTGGATGTGCATATTTATTTGTGTTTCCTAAAGTTAATGAAGTATATTAGGAAAATTTGTAAGAGTAAGAGTTGGTGGCCATACTCTGACACCACTAAAAATGTTGTTGTAAGAACCCCTGGTCTAGATTGATTTATAGGTCAAAAATACTTTAACTGCCTTTCTTTGATATGTGTAGAAAAACACTCCCTGTTTTCTAAGTAACATGATAAGTTTCAGGCCAAACCAATTTTTCCAGGCTAAACTGTTGGAGGAGGAGGAGGAGGAGGGAAGGAGTGGGGATACAAGAGAAAGACGGCAATAGAAATATTGAAATTCTTGCATCTGAAGAAGTGAGGTTCTTACCCACGAAAGCTTATGCTCCCAGTACTTCTGTTAGTCTCAAAGGTGCCACAGGACCCTCTGTTGCTTTTACAGATTCAGACTAACACGGCTACCCCTCTGATAATAGAAATATTGTTCATTATGGAACCAGGTGGCAACCATATCCATGAGAGGAAGAAGCAACTGAAATCAGAATCTGGACCAATTTAATATTTTGTCATTTCCATTGTGAAAAAGTTTTGTGAGCAGGTGCCATCTAATCTTGCTCAAATATAGTTTACTCACGTTGTATAAGGTCAATCTGACGTGCCTATACACCATGGTAATGTACACAATAGGAGAACTTAAATAACTAGAGAGAAAGGCACTTATCCCTTGCTGGGGCCCATCAGCAAATGTAAACATAATAAAATCGTCAGCTCAAAGCCTGGCTGTTCTTAGGGTTTCCTGCAGGACCTCCCTGTCTTTTCCCTACATTACTCTAACCAGAAAGTCATATCCCAGTGGAGGGGATAGCACAATAGGATAGCAGAACTTACTAGGCAGCTGTAGAAAGGGTCTAACTCCTGTCAAGAGGATGGGTCAAAATAAGTGCCTATTATAATCCTCCTAATAAATATCTACATTTAACAAGCATTGGTCTGTAATGTGCACCAGTAAATATACTGGGTGAAATTCTGCCCCTACTGAAGTCCATGGCAGTTTTGCCATAGACTTCAGTGGGGCCAGGATTACACCCAATATATTTACATACGTATAAAACACATTCACTGCTTTAAATAAGGACCAAGGTTCCTTGATGGACAGCTGCATGTCCTCGTGACTTAATACTGAGTAACAAACAAACCTGCATGTGTATTCCCAAAATGGTTTAATGCAACAACTTATCACTTGGATAAAATGGCAACAGGTTTTGAGTTGGAGGGAGGGGTTACTGCAGCTTTATATTATTTGTATGTCCTGTGGACAGGTTTATTATTGATTCTTTGTCGGCATCCTGTTAGTTCTTTTCCAAATTAGTTCCATGGCTTGACCTTGAAAAGATCTTAATAGAATGTCCACAGGTTCATTCTAATTGCAGTTGTTCCTGGTGGACTGCACCACACTAAGCTGTCACTCATCAAGTCCATTTGTCTGTGAACTGACTTAATTAAACATCTCAAATCCAATTTAGTTGATCCTTTCCACTGTTTAAAAAACTCAGTCTGTCAGCTATGAGGATTTTCCTTAAAAAACAACGACAAAAAACCTCCTTAAGGCACTCATTGGTACTATTCCCTACTTCTGAAGAAATAAAGAATGCAAAACAAAACAAAAAGACTCATTAGGAAGAGAAAGTGAACTAGTTCTGGAGAGAAAATTAGTTAACTCCTAAATATCTGGATGGAGATGAGCATTTGTTGTGGTAGCACAACCTTTATTTAATTAATTTATTTATTTATTTTAAGAGCTTCAAAATCTGGTCTAGGCTTGTCTGGAATTGGAAATTCTATTTGTTGTTATCACCCTTCCAATTTAAACAGATAATTGTATTACATGTTTGGAAGAGGTGGGCTTTTTGTTTTTACCATCCATTTTCATGAGTGCAATATCCTGTCCTTTGCTAGAGCTGGTCAAATTATGAGGGCACTTCTAGTACATACACATTGTGGGTATTTATTTGTGGGTATTATTCACAATGTTTTTGATTTCTGTTTTCACAAACATTCTCATAAATAAAACCTCACTCATCCAACATTCACAAACAAAAGGGACCCCATTCACCCAGTTCCACCCTTACTATGCTGTAGTTGCTACTCATTTTGCATAGGTATTTAGGCTTTTAACTTTGTAACATACATGGTTCACTTGGAATTTCTTAGGTATTCATTGTACCATCACTAATGATGGTCAACTCTTCTTAAGTGCTGTAAATTATCATTTCAAAGGATTTCTTGGTAATTACTTTAGGGTTAATGAATGCCTTCTACATTAGAGACGGAGTAATTTGTGTATTTTAGAAAATTCTATTAGAGATTTTGTTGAAGGAAGCTGCTATTTAAAGATGTTCATCTCTCTATGTTCTTTTAGGGTTTGTCTACACGGTGGGGTAATGTCATGGGTGTAGTTTGGGGAAGTAGGGGGCATTGCCCTCCCCCCCCAAAAAAAATTGCAAGCCTTGGCAGGCACAGAATTTGCCCCCCTTTGCGCAGCCCTGCTGGCCTGACTGGAGCTCCCCTACCCCCAAATATAGCACCAGCAGGGTCTAAGGAGACCAAGTAATGCACTTTAGAAATGACAACCCCATATAGCACATAACCCCACCATGTAGACAAGCCCTCAGTGACTGGTAGGTTTTTATCTCCATCTCTCCAATTTTATTCTAATTAAACACCTAAAAATTTAAACACTTTCCGATGGTCTGTGATTGTGATGGGAGAAATGGTTTATGCAACAATGAATGGGAGGAGAGCTGCCTCCGAGACAACAGCCAGATCCTCAGCTACTATAAATCAACATCAGTCCAGGGACCTGAATGGAGCTACATCTATTTACACCAGTTTAGCATTTGGCCCACTCTCTCTGTTAAGTTGTGGTCCACAATGTGAAAACACTTGAACCAGTCCTTGGCTAAAATCAACGTCAGCTGAGTTTGCTCAGCCCCTCACAGGAGAAAATAAGTATCTAATTGCTTTATGTATCAGTGTACCCATTTGGGAAATGGGAATAAAACTATTTACCTACCTCACAGGGATGTTTTAAGACAAAACTCATGAATGTTTGGAAATCGTTTTGAGAGTGTTACTTACAAAGCTCAGAGAGTACAGGGATGGATGCCAGTATAAGAACTCAGATCCTTCACCCTGCAGAAGTCCAAAGTATCATTTTTTACGTATGGTGAGATGAATAATAAAACATGGAAAAGAAAATAGCTTTAAAAGTAGTAAAGCCAGTAATTACTGAGATGTATTCAATACACAGTCCTCATCTACTTCTTGGAGCCCTAAGACATAATTATGTGCAAGAGGCCAAATTAAGGTCATTCCTCACTTTACAGCATCTACAAGTTGTTTGAGGATAAAAACATAGCTCCAACAAAATTAAAAAGCATTTTCATGGCAATAACATCATTAATCTTAACCTTAGAGGACTATGGGCTAGATTCACCCGTGTCATTAGTAGGGCAGGCATAGGGATAGTGGTGAAGCTGTTTGCACCTATTCCTATTCTGCTGGAATCAGGGTGGGTAATACAGCCAGTCTCCAGGCAACCTAATGAGTGCAGCTGGCCTGTAATAGGCTGTCTAATTTATCGGATTGGTGGGAAGTCATAGAAGTCATAGAATATCAAGGTTGGAAGGGACCTCAGGAGCTCAAGGCAGGACCAATCCCCAGACAGATTTTTACCCCAGTTCCCTAGATGGCCCCCTCAAGGATTGAACTAAACCCTGGGTTTAGCAGGCCAATGCTCAAACCACTGAGCTATCTCTCCCCAAGAATCAGCAGACTCTCTCTTAGGCCCAGCAGCAGTTTGGCGGCTACAATACCTCCTGCGCCTGCTCGTTCTCAGCCCTGCTCCTGCCTTGCCCCACTTCAGGTAACCCAGTTTTGATGCTCAACTCCGATTCCCGACTTCCTGCACATCTGGCTCTGACCTTGGACTCTGAGTCCTGACTGCTGGCTCCTGCTCCAACCACTGGACATGACTGCCCACATCCCAGTCTCCAACGGATTAGGTCAGCCCTGTTGCTGCCCTTACAGGTGCCCCCCATAGACTGCAATAGACCCTAGACTCTATAGCTGTATTGGGAAGTAAAATTGGCTCACAGTATTTGCAAATGAATCACATATTTTCCCAAAAAGAATAATGGAACTAAGGTGGCTTAACTGGACAAGATTCATTATTTTACTATAGCTAAATGTTTTCACAAACACACACCCAGGTTTATACATACATACACACAAACTGTTTATCATGTGTCATGCTCAACTGATTCTAAGAGATGATGACTTGCTCTATGTTTTATGTGTGCTCTCTCAGTAGGAAAACAAACGATGGTTCTGTAGATTTGCAAAGTAGAGAAGTCAACACTGAACACTCAATGGACTGGTCTATGTTCAAGAGAATTGTTTTGACTGAAGGCTGACACTCTTGATATTTACTTAGTTTAGAGATGAATAGGGGCAATTTCTGCTCTGTTATACCAGTGTAAATCTGAATAATTTACAGGAAGTCAACCGAGTTATTCTGTATTTACTGTGGTGTAACTGGCAACCGTATGGGGGAGGGAGGAGAGGAGGGATTAGGATTTTTTCTTTTTGGGCTCTGAAAATTTTCCTTAGTTTTGAGAAAAACATCCAATACAAGGCAAAAATCTCAATTCTCCACTTGACATGAAACCAATAGTTACCTGACTTTTAAAATCTTTTTTAATGGTACAAAATATTTGGTCATACCACTGCCATCCTGCATAATGACTAGAAGTTGCAATTTAGAGCAAAGAATTTAAGCACGTGCCAGAAATAAAACAGACTATGCTTTTCAGGGCATTTCACTAATAGGGTCTCTTGTCCCAAGATGTTGCTACTACAGTACTTGCTCAGCAATTACTTTCCTTACCTTATAATTTTATACCTTTTAAGAGCATTCTATTTTCAAAAGTGTTTTCTTTCCTACTTTAGGCTTATCTTTAAGCAAAAAAAGAGGAAAAAAGAAAATCAATCTATGGGCAAATCATAATCAATTCAGTAAGTGGGTGGTCTTGAGTATTCCAATCCTGTAATAAATTTTAGTTCAAGACCTTTTGTTCTATAATTGCACTTGGAAACTTATTTTGATTACCCAAGTGAACAAAGATCAATGTGCAGAACACGTAAGACTTAAAACATCACAGTTTATGGTTTTAACAAGAGCAATTATTTATTCACTTTTCAGCTCCTTTGTCCTCTGCAATAATTACTATCCAATGTGCTTTTCAAAGGCACTATTCTTTTGTGTGCTGCCCTTAGATGGTGCCTCTGAGGTAGCTTTCTCTGCAAAGTTACTAATTTATTTGATTTGAAATAGATGGAAGTAGTTCATTAAAACTCCAGGTATAAACTTTGCACATATTTGTATATACAATGTTTAATTCTCTCGCATTTCAGTCTGTTCCTCCAAACAACAAACCATTATGGAAACTCTGCACAAATGTAATTTAAATAGAAGTCTCTTTATAGAGTATATTTATTCTTTATTGTTTTCTAAGCTCTTAAGTATCTCTAGACAATGGCATTCTTATGTGGGAATTGTGATTATTTCCTAGCAATTTTTCAAAAACATTTCTTCTATACACAGAAAGCTCAAATTAATTTTTGGTTTTGCTTTTTGTAACTCTTACTTTCTGTGATAGAGGCTTTAGAGGTGTTACTGAATTTTGCAGTTTTGATCTAATTGTCATTCCAAGCTTTATAGAGAATGCAAGAGAAACGTTAGACTTTTGAACATAAAATTTACCATGATCAAAGCTGAAAACTGGCATCAAATTTGATTCAATAAACCAGTATTACAAGAAGGTAGAAAGAGCCCAGAATATTGTAAATTCCATGTAATCTCAAACCATTACCCTTTCCGTTCACAATACCTGTCTGTGCTATCTGTTAATATAAGAACCACACAGCCATGAGCTGTGATCTCATTGTGCTTGCTTCTGACTCCTGAATAAGTGCTGCAAAATTCGTAAGTGGGATTATTCTACATATATATGTGTTACAAGCTGCACCTGTTAAGAAATTGTACTCTTGGGCCCTGATCCTGCAACTAGATCCACACAGAAGAACCCTGATGTGAATCTTATTAATATCAATGCTGCAGCATGTGAGTGCAGGGGTCCACCTGCACAAACAGAGCAGTATCAGGGCCTTAATTTCGAGTTGCCCTATGTCACATTCAGACATTTGCAATATCCAAGAGCAGTCACACAGCACAGGACCCCTTTCAGTCTCTAGTGACCTGCAACAACTCACAGACAATCAATCAGTAAACACTAAGTCTTGCTTATCCAAAGGGACACTTCTTGATCTTGGATACATTGTAAGATAGTTTTAGCAGTGTCTCCCTTTTACAATGAAAGGATTTATTTATGTGTTTTAAAGATACATATAAGTAGGGTCCTACCAAATTCACAGCCAGGGAAAATACGTCACAGACCATGAAATCTGGTCTCCACCCGCAAAATCTGGTCTTTTGTGTGCTTTTACCCTATAGTGTACAGATTTCACAGAGGAGACCAATGTTTCTCAAATTCGGGGTCCTGACCCAAAAGGGAGTTGCAGAGGAGTTGCAAGGTTGTTAATGGGGTCATGGTATTGCCACCCTTACTTCTGTGCTGCCTTCAGAGCTGGGTGGCCAGAGAACGGTGGCTGTTGGCCGGACACCCAGCTCTGAAAGAGATGCCCTGCTAGCAAGAGAAGTAAGGGTGGCCATACCATACCATGCCACCCTTACTTCTGCGCTGCTGCCTGCAGAGCTGTGTGGCCAGAAAGTGATGGCTGATGACTGAGGGCCCAGCCCTGCAGATAACAGCACAAAAGTACGGGTGGCAAAACCATGTGATGCCATCCTTGCTTCTGGGCTGCTGGTGGTGGTGGCGGCTCTGCCTTCAGAGCTGGGATCCCAGCCAGCAGCCACTGCTGCTCTCCAGCTACCCAGCTCTGAAGTCAGTGCTGCCACCAGCAGCAGCACAGAAGGGTAGCAGTACCGCAACCCCCCCCATAATAACCTTGTGACCCCTCCAATTCCTTTTGGGGTCAGGGCCCCTACAATTACAACACTGTGAAATTTTAGATTTAAATAGCTGAAATCATGAAATTTATGATTTTTAAAATCCTATGACTGTAAAATTGACCAAAATGGACTGCGAATTTGGTAGGTCCCTACATATAAGATCTCATTCCATTTCTTTCCCCCCTTAATCACTCCACATTCAGAGTATCTGAGACTGGGTGTACTATAACTAGAAATCCCATTCTCCTGGGCAGTAAGAGCAATGACCAATTTGAGTTTAAATGTGAAGATCCAACAGGGGGCTTTGTCTTATACCCAACAGCATGTTTTGGTACCTGCTTGTTGGATGCTGAAGCAAAATTTTTGGAATCAGCAACACAGGATAAATGTTCTGAGGATGTTCATCTACCATATCTCATTAACACAAGCTGTTGCTATTTACTGCTTATTGTCAAATCAATATATCAAGTAAAGATATGACGAGATTAGGTTTAGTGGCATTCCGTTACTTTGTCAAAAGGGAAGCCCTCCTAAGTTACATGTAAAAACATTGCTGGTCAAACCCAGGGCCGGCGCAACCCATTAGGCAACCTAGGCGGTTGCCTAGGGCGCTACAATTTGGGGGGCGGCGACCGCGGCGGTATTTCGGCGGCGGGACCTTCCGCCACCTCTGTGGGCGGCGGCATTTCAGGGTGGGACCTTCTGCCGCCTAGGGCGGCAGAAAAGCTGGCAGCTCTCCTGGTCAAACCCTTACCCCCAGACAGGAGCTGGCTGGGTATTTCAAACACTCTGCAGGCAAAATGCCAAACAGCGTGAGCAGACGCCATCTTTGTAAAGAAAAATAAATATCTGCTCTTAATGGTAATGCCAGAATACAGTGGGCAAGATCTTGGGATTGCTGCAGAGGCAGCAAACTCAATCTTTGAGTGTGTGTTGTTATCTGAGATGTCCGTCTCTGTTCAGAAACCCCTCCAGCTATTGCTCAGAGAGGTGTTCACAGGCTCTGGAGACAACCAGGTCCCGGACTTCCTAGGCCAGAAGAAAGGTCACCATGATGCAAAATCTTTGGGCATAGGGGATATATCAGATACAAATGAATGGAACCCTGGAGGACCTCTCACAAAAAATTTAGAATAAGGCTCTGATTGTCTATAGTATAATAGGGCTGTTGGCAAATGCTCTACCCTTCAGTCTCACATCTAAGTGAAGCTACCATGTACTAACAAAAGTAGTAATAAAGGGGAAATAATGAAAGGTGAGAGAAAAGCCTATCATAACAAGTATGTAATATTAATTCACCTACTGCACCACTAGCTACACTGTGTTGAGGAACTTTTATTAATCTCTTTTGGTTTACAAGATGAACAGATTACTGTTTACAAGGTGTTATTCTCTAAATTGAAACTATTATTGTTATTTATTATTTTTAAAGCACTACTCATCTGTCCCCAGAATAAATGAATTAAAGGCTGCAATATTCTAAAACCAAGATGTATTACTAACTGCATGCTCACTTGAGCTGTACATGATTTTCAGATTTCTAATGCATATTCATTAGCTTAGGTGATTCTTATACAACCACCACATATTGTCTATATCTAAACCAATCATCTTTATTTCCAAGGCTTGAGGGAGGGAGGTGTGTGCAGAGTGGAGCCACCGTTATTTTGTAATGGCTGTTTAATGGTATGGGTTTTTCTTCAATAAACACTACACATTTTTCCTATTGTACAGTATTCCAGCAATATCTGTGCAGTATCATGTCAATTTGCTCTATTTATTGAACAGTTTCCTATCTACATTGTGAACAGAAATACAGTAAGACTGTGATTAAATGAGCATACAGTGCTGTTCCTGAATGGCCTAAAAATACAGCTTCAAAGCCAACGCATAATGCATTTTTTGCTGTGAAAACCCAAACTGATATCTGAAGTAGAGCCTTTCGAGCAAGTTGTGAACTCTTCCTGAGAGAATACAAAAATTCTTATCCACTAAGTTCTTGTCTTCGGTCTTGTGATAAAAATCAACATAATCATACCTTAAATAAAACATAGGGCTTCCTGATGAGAGAGGATAGTGTTTTTGCCCTTTGCTTTAACAAAAATTATTTTAAAGGGGTCAGAAAAATTCTAGCACAGTAATAAGTAAAATCTCCTCCAGTCTATAAATGGTTTCTCAACCTGTGACACATAATTTAACATATAGATTCATGTCTCTAGGCTCCAGGCAGTAGTTATCCTATTGTTTGTAATAACCTCAGCTCCTTATCAGAGCTGTCACTCCTCTTCCACCCTCATGCAAAGGTGCTGGGACAATTTGTATAGTGGGGGTGCCAAGCACCATTTAACCAAACTGTACACTCTGTATATGATGGAAACCACTTCAAGCCAGGGGTGCAGCAACACCCCCAGAACCCCTAGTTCCAGCGCCAGTGTTCCCATGTTCTCCCCACAGTGTCTTTGTTCAGCTATTCCCAGTCTCTCCCTCCCCACAGCTCCTCATGCATTCTCAGTGTCACCCTCAAGCCAACTGGGTCCCAGTGCCTCCTCTTTCTCTCACTATTTCCTGGTCCCAGTCTCCCCTCCCCACCACTTCCTAGTCCCAATTTTGCTGCTCAGCCAGTCCCCCCCGCCTTCTCAGCCAGTCAGTTTCTCTTCCCAGGCATCTTATCCCAATTTACTCTTTCACTGAGGGACCAGGAGAGAGAGAGACTTCCCAGCTCTGAGTTTCAGTGCCCAACCCTGGGAGCAACCAGCTTTGTCTCTGAACTGGAGTATGCTTAGTCACTCTTTGGAGTGCTAAGTGGTCAGCACTAGAAGCTGAGAGAGGCTTGAGCACATTCTGTGAAGATGGACTTTTTGGATATTTTAGCTGCTTAAAATCTAAGTCTCTACTGAGCTGTGCAAACTGATTTTTTTCCCCAAAGGCTTCTTTCATTTGGCTAAATTTGGGTGGGTTTTCATGGTGATGGCAAAAAGCACACCCCTGACATAAAGGATACCCCCTCCCAATCCCCACTATGCTAAATTTCAAGTATCTGTCACAAAGCACAGAGGTGCTAGAGCTTTTCAAAGAAAAGGTCACCAGAACTTTTTTTTTTTTTAAACATAGGCACACCTACCTCCATTCTCAGGAATGGTTGGACACCTGGCTGTCCAAAAAGGGTAAGCTTAAGGCAGACACACAGCACAGAAAATTTCAGCCCAGACAGTTAGTCTGGCAAAGTTATAAGCAGCTGTAAATTAGACTTATACTGGGAAGTGTCATGCAACCTTAATAATAGTTGGCGCTGTCAGCCCCACGTATAATATGAGGAAAAGGTGGTACTGTACATTAAACTGTCTCTCTCATCTCAACCTTCAAAAATCAGGCTATTTTCCAGTGATCTTTATTTGCAGTTCTCTAACCTACATCCTTCTTTTCTCCTCAAACCCCACACACTGAGAATGCTACCACAGACAGATTGAAATCAATGACAGCAATCCCACCTCCATAGTCATTTCCTATGGTGTGCTCTGTTCACAGCATCAATCTCCCTTCAAAAAATTCTAACAAAGCATCTAGGCACGTGAAATAAAGTTCACAGTGAATGCAGAGTGAGCGGAAAATGCCATTCAGCGTCGACTTAGTAAAGCATGGTCACAGGGAGTCAGGATTAACCTTTACTGAACACTTCCTGTGGTCCTTCCTCTCCCTGCAGCACATTTCTCATTGCATATGTGGGAGGGAAAGGGAGTGTGATAGGAGGATGAAGATGGAATAGGAATTGCTCAGGAAAGAAGTCAGCAAGGGATGTACAGGTTCTAAGTGACAAAAGAATCTGGCAGTCCTCTACATAGTGCAAAGCGGGATAGCTCATCTTCCTTGCATGTTTGCATGCCCCACATATGCATATAGCTGCAATTGCTGCCTTCTGACATCTCCACATGACAAGCACCCTCCCAGTGGCAGGGCATGCAGGAGATCTTAGGAAATGGGGTGTGTTTGATGGTGGAGGGTGTGCGCATATTCTGAAGGACTGACCTATGTAGAATCCTCCTGGGTGCAACTGACAGAACAATCTCAGAAAACCATGTTATGTAGCAAGTACAAGGGGGATATGCAACAAAAGAGACAGCATGGGAAGGACGAGAGCATGAGAAAGACTGGTACGCCTGAGAGGAGTCTCCACATTTCTGTCTAGCTAATCCACAGCCTTCTTCTCCGCTGCCTTAAACAGCTGTAGTACACTTAACACCTGTACAAAGTGGGTGTAAGACACTACTGAGCTGATTTCCACTCACTTTGTACTACACAGGGAGCAAGGCAGTGGAGAACCAGGCCCCAGATCATTCTTTGGCAACCCATCCCTCTGGGAAAATGTAATCCAAATTACACTGTTAAAAATGTGTATGGATGCAAAACCTCATTCAAAATATGTTTTATCTTTCCTCTTCACCTCCTGATGTTAAAAATAACTCAAAAGGTTTCTATAATATACGTTATTTTCCTCATTATATTAAAAGGAAAGTACTGATTATTCACTTGGAACAAATTTTGGTCCAGATCCTGTGAATTTATCTACTTGACTAGACCCCTTAGTCAATGAAGGGCTCCATTGCTTTCAATGGGATAACTTATCCTTATCTGTGTGAATCAGATTATAGAATTAAGACTTTTTATGGCCCATTTCAACCCCTGAAAACAGTGGTTTATAATTAAGACAGCTTAACCTGTTGGGATGCAAACATAAACAGTACAGCTCGAAGATACCATATTTGGAAATTTGTGTTTTCTGAGACAGGTGGGAAATGTGGTGATATCACTGAATTGTGTAATAGTAGTTGTACGTTAGTGCAACATGATTTCAAGGGGGTTTTCTGTACAGGAGATTGTATTTTCTTCTGCAGTTATTTTTATGCCACGCATAGTTAGTTGCCCAATGAATTCTAGAAGTACTTATAACTAAAACTTATATGTGTCATTACCGTGGGGAAGCACCATATCAAGGACATATAATTTCACATGAAAATAGGTAAGGTACAGCAAGTATCTGTAAAGACACTGATTTTCTAGAGGATAGGCAGGTGTGCAGCTTTAATCAGGGCCGGTGCAACCACTAGGCAAACTAGGCGGCCGCCTAGGGCGCCAAGATCTGAGGGCCCCAAAAAGCGGTGCCCAAAATGTCTGGGATGCTCACTGGGAGCCAGCTACACGTGTAACCCGCTTCCCGCCCCTGTGCGAGGGGGTGCTGCTGCTTTGATCAACTCCCGCTGGCCGGGAAGCGTGTCATTCCTCCTCCGGCCGCTGGGGGCGCTGCGCTGCTCCCTGCTGCTCTGGCTCTTCCCCAGGGCCCCTGCCCCTGCTCAGCCCCGCCCCGCCCCCACTCCCCTAAGCTCTGCAACGGGGCTGGGGCTGCACTCACCAACGGCAGGAAGTGCAGAAACCCGGCCCCGGCCACGCCGCTGGTGAGTGCTGGGGGGTGGTTCCCCCCTGCCCTCCAAGCCAGCCCCGCCCCCCACGGAGGCCTGCCCTCCCACAGAAGCCTGGGGCCCCCCTGCCAGCCCCACACCCCCATCTTCAGCCAGCCCCTGCTGCACCCCCTGCCCTGTCTCCAGCCAGCCCCTGCTGCGCCCCTGTGCCCGAAGCCAGCCAGCCCCGTACTCCCCTGTCTCCAGCCAACCCCTGCCGCACCCCACTGCCCGAAGCCAGCCAGCCCCACACCCTGTCAGGTTATTCATTTATTTTCATTAAATATGTAGACTAAATAATGAAATTAATACACATTTCAAGCCGAATGTGTATTAATTCTAATGAACAATGCCACATTATGAAGTATTCATTTTTTAAAGTTTATAAGAAGCGATGCTCGGGGGGGGGGGGTGGCAGGCACAAGGTGGAAGTTTCGCCTAGGGCGCAAAATATCCTTGCACCGGCCCTGGCTTTAATACCATGTCCATAGCCTGGATTTTTTTTTTTTTAAGCAAGCAATAGCTGTTCTCTTTTTAACTCATATGCTTAAGCTGTGTTTGCTGTCATTGAAGTTGCATGATAAATTTAATAGGAAATAAAGCCCAAAGTTGTCTTCTATTGCCTGGTACCAATGTCACATGCCTCCTTATAGTCTGTTTTATATAGCAGAATAAGCACTGCAACTTCAACTATCAGAGCACTTTTCCTATGTGGGCAAGAATCAGCCTCAGAGTTTTATTCTGCTTTAGCATAATTTAGTTTCCTAGAGACCAAAATGTCTTTGAACTGTAGGGGACACTCTTTTCAAGCTAAGAAATGTGATAGTTACCTCTCAACAATGAGAATGAATGTGGTATTAATGAGTGGATGTCGATTTATCAAACTAAGAAAGTATCTGCAAAATATCAGTAATATTGCCAGCTGATTTTAGAGATCATCCGCCATTTGAATTAGTACTGGTAATAAATTATTTCCAAGTGTTATTACTCATGCTCACTAGGAAATTAAAATGTCATAATATGATAAAGTGTTAAAGAAACAATATCTCTTATCTGTACCTGCATATGCTGCATTAAATCACTGAAAAGTATTTTTTTCAGTAGTGTCCATAACAGGTTCTAGTTGGTACATGGGAGAAAATGAAGTTGATTATTTAGTCCAACAGTTCTGACTTAGTCAGTGAGCTTGTAAAATTAAGTATTCAACATGGATAGAATTCCATGAATACAATTAACACTACAGAAGTGTTGGGATAGCTGCCCTCAGGCTAGAATCCTAGTTCACATGGAGCCCCCTACCTAATGATTCCTCCAAGAGCTTGTTTTACAAATATACTAATGGATTTGTTTATGGGTCAAATGATGCTGTCACTGATAAATAACTTGAAGCTTATGAAGGCATCTTTTCAAGATCTATCTTACCGGCGATTTTGTGATTATATTCTATAGACTTAAATGATTCACGGAGAGGTAAGTATTCATTCTGACATACATTTCAGAAACTAACCGAGAAAACAAGCTAGCCACTGGCCAATTTCAAATATTAATCCTTCCTTCCTTCCTGTGTATACATTATAGTTCTGTAAAACATTGTCATTTTTCTTAAACTGGTGCAACATTTAGTAAATCATTTTAATGGGGTCAAGTCCTGATTCAGTTGTGTTAATATATTTAAAGCTCAAGAGTCTAACTCATTAGGATATATAGTGCAATCAACATACAGAAGTGAATCGTCAGCACAATGATGCTACCTCAACTCCTGGTTAGAAATTCTCTCTAAGAGTCCTTTTATGCAATGGTTGCCATTAAAATCAATATTTCCCATCTAGTACAAAAGCACATCCTGGATGCTGCCGTTATTTTCTATAGTGGGGGAACATATTTTCCAAAGGCAAAATGGGGCTAGCCCGAGCCTCCCCCTCTCCCCCCTCCTGCACAGGCCTGGCCCCGGCTGCTTCTCCGCACCCTGCCTCCCTCCCCTCGTGAGGTTGGTGTTGTTCCTTGCCCCCTTTCCCCCCCCGTTCCTTTACATCCCACTTTTTTAACAAAAGAGGGCATTTGTCCTGTTTGCTCTTGCCCACTGATCAGGTTGGCAAGATCAAATGTGACAAATGCCCACTTTTGCCAAAAAAGTCGGGATGGCCGGGACAGGGCTTAAAAAAGAGATTCTCCCGGCCAAAACGGGAGGTACGGTCACCCTAAGCTACAGGGAAATATTGAGGTGATTCAGATACCACAGTACAGAAAAAAAAATTAACTATATGAGTAATGCCATTGAAGTCAATTAGATGACTCACATTCTGAAAATTTAGCATGAGACTATGTGCTTTGCTGCACTGGACCCTACATGTTCCCTATCATCCATCACCATTGATGGAATTATTCCTTCCCCAGGTATGATTTGAAAAATGAGCAGCATTTAGAGAACCATCACTAACATCCTTAAGTTACTGAAATGTCATCCACAACGATTCTTATCAAAAGTGCCCAGAAATCCAGCCTGAGCTAAGTGACTCTGATCTAAAATCACCAGATTCAGGACGAAGACAACTCCACTCCTCTAGCACTAAGTGCGAGGCACATTTCTTTGACCTTCCCTTCTCTAACACAAATAGATAGCAACATGTATATTAAAAATATTCCTAAAATCCTACCTAACTAAGACACTCCATTGCACACACTGGTTCCCTTGGGGAGAGGCAGAGAGAACAAACAAAACATGACCGGCAGTGTGATTATGACTATCTAATGTCCTAGTCGGAGCCACTCAGATACTACAGTGATGAGTGCAGCATAAGAGCCTATATAAAACAGAATAGTAATTTGTAAACAGGCTATTGACTCTCTTTTGAATCATATGGATTGGTTTGGGAAAAACATGGTACAGACATAAAGTACTTACTATCCATCCAGCAATGGGAGTCACAGGCTTTCTGCTCTATGCAAGCCTGTGAAAGCTGAGGTAGGTCAGACTCCTGTGTCTGCACCTAAAATTAATGAACCTGCTTTGCACAAAATTATCATTAATTGTATCTGTCATGTAACCCTTCTTCAGTACAGTAATTTTTGCTAAAGAAATGAACCTGTTGAAGGACAAAACAGACCGTGTTTATCATCATGATGTGGGAGTTCTACCTTGTGTTCCATAATTTAGGTGTCTGGTTACCAACATTTCTCTACTGAAGAAAGAGGCAGAAGGAACTTTTTGGGCATCAGGAGAGAGGGATAAAATCATGCCTTAAAGTTCTCTCTTCCAGGCATTGACATAACAATTTAATATGGCCCTCGTTTTGTTAGTTTTTCACAGAACTAAAGGAACTGACAATGTGTGAAAGGGGTGATGGAGTTTTAGCTTAAAACATCTACTGGCAAAACTGTTTTTGCCTACAAAACTCTTAACAGGTAAGTAATCAGTCACAGTTTAAAATAAATCTTATTTCTGAGTTATAAATACCTCCTGGGAAGGAGAAATCATCACTACAATTATAGCCAGCCTTTTTGCAGGTTAAATTCCAAAGCAAATAATCACAATTTATGGTGTTAATTAAAGATACACAATGCTGTGCTGCAGAAAATTGAAAATTGTTTGAAAATAAAGAGAATTTTATACACTAAGCAATGTTCCAGGTGCACCTGTTTCTCAGATAATTACAAATTATAAAAAGTCCTGCTGTTATAATTATAATACTAGTTAGTATTCTTCAATTTCCAACATGCTCGAGTCTCTCTTTAATATAGCAGTGTGAACCTACTGTTAAATTACCTATGCTGATAAATTAGCTGTTCAATAGATTGGCAACTTGATGTTTTGCAAATCTGATCTTTTTTTCCCCTGGTATTTAAATTAACAAGCATTATTTCTCTCTTCTATGTATTTTTTCTTTCAACGTAAGTGATGTGCCTATTGCAGGGAGTAAAACATCAAAGGTGCTATGGTGCTTTCCATCTATTTTTGGGATGCTTCTGCCTCTTTTAAACATCGTTGCTTTGAGTCAATATTATTAATTAACACCCACCCCCAAAGACTTTAATCGGGATTGGGGCCTCCATTCTGCTGGGAACTGTACAAACCAGAGGCAATCCCTTCTCTAGAGAATTTTCTATAGCAGCAAGATTGTAGGTGTTAGGTGCAGCCTATTAATAGGACTCTATAATAGAAATAAATGGTATGGAAAGCTAGAGCAGAAGACATATAACAAAAAGCTTGGTATGGAGAGATCAGTAAATGTATTTAATCCTGTACTCAGTGGAAATATTTCATGAAGGGACCTGTTTCACCTTTCTGACCTATTTAGCTTTCTGGAAAACCATTTCTTAGCTCATGGTAATACAGATCTTCTGTCAATCAAGGATCCATCAGTAGCATTACTGATCCTACTATCGATAGCATTTCTAATATGCCCATTGGCTAGGTATCTAGGTGCCATTCACTTTGAAGTCAATGAGACAATTTACATTGGTAAGGATTACACTGCATGTGTAAACTTTGTCAGGATCGAGTGCCTGCTGGTTATACTTATAGGATCAGCAGCAGTTTTGGTAGTGCTGCACCTGAAGCCAGCCCAAGTATGGATCCTGCTTCATTAAACCAAACTCATTTTATAAACTATTACATCTCACTCTCCCCCCACCCACCATTTTAAAGGTTAAGTGAATTAAGTAGTCATGAAAGGTGCTGGCAAAACACTTCTGAAGATTTGGGCCAAAATATTCACACCTGGATGACAAAATTTGGGCATTAAATTCTAAAGTCAGGCATCTAAATAGGTGTCCTGATTGTCAGAGGTACTGAGCACCTTCTGAAAAATCAGATTTCTCTTAAAGTGCCTTGTAAAGGGGGGCACCCAGCTCTCGAGCACCTCCTGCTGCTGTGTGTAGTACTGCAGGCCTTTTCCCACTCTTGGCACCCCCTCTAGGTTGTCGATCTCATTTGGTGGGTCTTCATTGGCTCTGGTCAGATCACACAGTTAAAATGAACTCGTTCCGGGATAGCAAAGAGTCCAACAACAACTGTCTATCTGCCCTCACCAGGGTCTTCAGACCCCACTCTGGGCCCTTGAAATTCAGCCCTTCACTTGGGTTTCTAAATGAGCCTTGTTCCCTTCTTGGGGCTTACACCACTTTGCTGGTGAGGGGAAACCCAGTCAAGCCCACCCTTCCAGGTTCCAACCCTGGGATGCTATACACAGCAGCCACATGCCGCTCACTTCTATTCATTGCTGCTATTTTCCTGGGCCTCTCATCTTCATCCCAACCTCAGGGTTAAAGTTTTCAGGTCCTCTCTCTCTCCAAGCTTAAGCAAATGCAGCTAGAAACAAACTCTGGCTGTCCCTCAAGCTCTTTTGGACAGAGTGGAGGCCCTTGTCCCTCTGGTCCCAGCCAGGAATTGCCCCACAGCTCTTTTTATCTGACCCTGCTGGGATATGATTGGCTGCTTCCATGCAGCCCCTCTAGACAGGCCTGGAGTACCCACCTTCACTGCTCCTTACCGGGGGCAGGGCATGGTAAGACCACAGGACTTCCAGCAGGGGGGGCTACAAAGGCCTGGTACAACCTGTCACATGCCTACATATGAATATTGGTGTCTAACTTTAGGCACCCATAATTGACAATGGGGAGCTGTAAGTCATCCATGGAACTGGAATGGCAAAAGTGTGAAGTACTAGAGCAAAAGCTCCGAAGGAACAATGAATTGAAGCTGATATTCTTGTCTTGGAAACATTATTAATTGTTATTATTTCTATTGTGGTAACACCTAGAGATTCCAATCAGGATCAAGGCCAGTTGTCCTAAGATGTAGAACAGTAGCTTTCCCTTGTGGACTGATCACAGCTGCTGCTTCAGTTTTCCCACTGAAGACTCTCTCTGTCTCCAGCTAGTTGGATGATTTGGGCATCTGGTTACATCAAATGTCCTTCCTTTCCATGGTAAGGAAAGTTGAAAACCAAAAGGCTTTTCCATAAAGCCTTAAACCCGCCTTGGGACTCCGCCAGTATCTGTGCCACCTTGCAACACAACGGTCCTTTGCTCCTGGATGCAATGCCACATCTACATGTGTCACATATGTCACAATGCCACATCTACATCCTCCAGCCCAAGGATGCCAAACCGTAAAGCCACTGTCCATCCAAGAGTCAAAACCATCCTGCTTCACTTTTCAGCCACTTCCTGTGATTGCTGGTCTCCTCTTAGGCTTTCTCCTTAGCCCTTTCCCAGATATCTTCAGGTGCCTTTCCCAGCTTCCTCTCAGCAGAGACACCCCACTGGTCTCGGTCCAGACTCCCAATTTCAGGAGAACCCCAGCAGCAGCCACCCACTCCTGCTCGTCCCCAGGTCTCTCCCTGCACAGGGGGAGGGATATGGGGTGGCAGAGCTTTTTATTTCATAGATTCATAGACTCTAGGACTGGAAAGGACCTCGAGAGGTCATCGAGTCCAGTCCCCTGCCCTCATGGCAGGACCAAATACTGTCTAGATCATCCCTGATAGACATTGATCTAACCTACTCTTAAATATCTCCAGAGATGGAGATTCCACAAGAGGAGGTTAGATTACTGTCTAGACCATCCCTGATAGACATTTTTCGGTCCTGCTTCTCCCTTCCTAGTGGGTCTTGTGGAAGAATATGCTCATCTTGGTCCCTGCTCTAAGAGGAAACCAGGCACAGGAAAGAGCAGTGGAGGCCTTAAATCCTCTTATAAGCTCAGTACTTCCTGTGATATAGGCATTATGCATGTAATATAAAACATGTAATATAAAAACAAGTCCTTTCCCTAAAGAGTTTACAATATTATCATATGACAACAAGTGGATACAAATCAGCATACATGGGGAAGGGAGTAGGAAAAGATAACAGTGAAACTATGCCCAAGTACAGATTGGTATAATAAGCAGCCATCACTACAGCAACCGACTACTCATTGAGTATTTTGTGAATCCAGCCCCTAATTCCCCTCAACTGATTAGCTTGAACCTTTCATTCATGCACCATTGTGTTGAGATAGCATTAAGTTTGCTCACAAGGCTGTCAAAATACCATGGCAGAAGCTGTTAAAATGTGTTTAGAGAAGCAGTCTCCACCTGCACAGTGAGGTCCGTCTCTTTTTCAGGAAGTCCATTTTGCCATAGTTTGATGCCACAGGCCTTGCTCTTGAATTTCAGACTCAAAACCTGCCTTCTTATTGGTCAAAAGGAAACATTCAGAAGCTAGAACATGACTGCACATGTGTATTCTCCAGCATGAATAAAACAATAGGGCACAACTGAAGCAAGAGCGAGTGGTCTCATTCAGTGCAGCACTAGAAATTAAGCATACCAACTTCTATTTTGTCCATGGGGGTCTGAGTACAAATGATGGTAGTGTGAGAGTGCCTCTCGGGGAAACATCACTCTGCCTGTTTGAGGTGTTTTGGGGAGTAGGCAGGTTAGTGAAATATACAACTCGGGTGCTCTCCAGGGGATTCCAGTTGTAGAATTATTGTCTACAGTGCTTCAATACAAGTATGGAGTAAGGCGGCAAAATGAATGGAGAACACAATGTGCTCACATAAAGCTCTGTGCCATGAGTGTGTTGATGATGGGTCATCTTCAGAGAAGTTGGATTACAATATCTCATCCCATATTTGGCAGAGCTGATGAACCAAAGTTAATATTACAGTACTTTAAAACACACTTTCGCCCCCTCTTCCTGAAAGAAATGGAGGAACACCTTGGAAATGGCTGAGATACAGAGTTGCAGCTACTGTTTATATTTATAGCCGCACTGCTGAGAATAAGCTTTGTCACAAAGTTCTTATGACAGCATCATAATTAGGTGGAAACAATATCAATGCTAATCAATGGAGGCTGGTGGGAAAAGACAAAGCTGTGTCAATGGGAGTCTAAGGCAACAACATTATAATCTAAAGAAAGGCAAAATGAGATCAATACAAGTCAATGGAGCAGACATTATGATGTGTGGAAGGACAAAATATTGCTGATCTAGAAAAAAAGGTGTTGTAAAGACTGAATATTTTAGACTGAACAACATGGTAAACTATTATGTGAACAACTGAATTGATTCCTATGATATGCAATGATTTTGCCTTCATGTATCACAATGTCATTTTGTTTATACCATTTAGTTTGTCTAACTGAATACAACTGTGCAGATGCCTTATAATAATACTAATATTTATATTAATAAATAATGTTCTATTTTAGAAACATCAAGTGTCACAAGAATGTTGGGAGCTAGCGGAATACTGATATTATGCAAATTTTGCTGATGAGTAAACTGAAAATTTCAATGCCTTAACCAAATTCACACAGCTAGTCATTGTCAAAATCTGGATTAGAACCCAGAGTCAGTGACCTACCACAAATATAAGTATTTAGGAATGGAAGAATTTTATTTGGGAGATGAGGTAACTCCTCATAATTCAGGTTTATAGAGAGACATTAGTTTCCGCCTTATTTCCAAACTCCCTTCTTCCCCAAAAGAAACTAATCACCCTGAAATCTCATGGGCCATATCTCATCTGTGGATTTTTTTTTCTCTGTAGCAACTTTTGTTATAAACTCTCCTTATAAACTCCATATATGTGTGGGTCTTTTGTTTGGTTGTTTGGTGGTGGGTTGTTTGGTGGTGAAGCAATTACAAAAATATATTTTAAAAAACAGTTTATGATGTGATGTACATATGCCACACACTGAAATAAGTACTGAAGAGGTTAACAAAGAGATAATTAAAACAGAGAAATAAAGTGGAGGCAGTGGAAAGCTTAGGGAAAGGTCATGAGTGGAAGAGGGAGATTTTGCACAGATAGCCTCAAAAACTAGGAAACTGAAGAGCTATTTGTTGACAAGACACACTTTAAGTTACAGATAGTGGGTGAAATCTTGGCCCCACGGAAGTCAATAGGAGTTTTGCTACTGACTTCAGTGTGGCCAGATATATCACCCTTTGTTTTTTTCCTCTGGAAGAAGCAAACCATTGTTTTTTGCCACTTTGCTTTTTTTTAGGGACCAAGCTGAAGAAAAACAGTCTAGTTTCCCTGTAAATTGTGCCAGGATAGAAAAATCAGAAATCAGTCAAAACAGCGCACCCTATATATTAGTCAAAGTTCTTTGTTCTGTGTCACATTACACTATATCATTTTGAAATAGTGGAACATATAGGATCGTCATTAGGAGGAGAGCTAGCTTTGCCAAACTAAACAGATATACACACTTCTGTAGCTCGTTAGTCATAATTGAGATCCGCTCCATATTTAACAAAGTTATGAAAAAGCTCTGATCACAAACTGCTCTTTCTGATGAAACGTAAGTGATCTATGAACTGTCCACTCCTGATGTCTCTGTATACATTCTGTTTAATAATATAATCAAAATACTTGATGAAGTGCAATGTTGGGTGAATAGCTTGCTCTGTCTTATAACTGCCCAAAGAGGCATATGTTGTATAACTATTTATTAATATTAGGTCAGATAGCTTATTATATTGTATCTTCCTTACTGTAAAGAAGCAAGTGAATTATAGCAATCCATTGCTGCTAATCACCTCTTGTACACTCACCTAATTAGAAGCTCCAGACTTTTCTCCTTTTCAGAGCTTCTTGGAAGCCTCTCTGCCTCTTCTGCTAGCACAGCTGAGGAGTGTCACAGAGCTGTAGTCCTAGACAGCATCATGCAGATGAAGAAACACTCCATCCAGATCTGAAAAATAAAGGTTCACTTGAGCAGCTGCTCTAAAACACAGTTTTCAGGTCTGCCAAAAAACAAGCCATCTTAATAACTAATGCAAATTCCTTCTGCTATCTGTAGTAATTTTAAGATTAAAGAAGAGCATTGTTTAGGCAGGCAGCTAACGATACTTGTAGCTCTCATATTCAACATTAGTTCTCACCTCTGAAAGTGTCATGTTTAAAAAATACATCAGAAGATTTATAACTGGGAAATTTAAAGAAAAAACAGAGGGACAGTAAAAACAGGGCTGAGCACTGTAAATAGGGGCGTGGAGCTAGAATAATGTTCTCATCTTGCCACTTAAAGGAGCCCACCAAGCCTTCTGTTTGCCTCAGAAATCCTCCTGCTTAATACTCTAGCAATGGATTAGGCTAGAGCACAGCATCTCATCATAGTTACACCAATGTAAATTAGAATAATTCCATCAGAGTCCTTGGAGTAACTCTTGGTTTACAACAACGTAATTGTGATCAGAATAAGTCTCCCCAGGTATAAGAATGAAGAGTTTTACTATCTTTAGCTCATAAGTGCAGTGCAACAGTTGAGATATTATAAAGTGCACAGTATACAGTTTCGGAGGGGTAGCCGTGTTAGTCTGTTTCAGCAAAAACAATGAGGAGTCTTGTGGCACCTTAAAGACTAGCAAATTTATTAGAGCACAAGCTTTCATGGGCTATGACACTCCATACATCTGAAGAAGTGGGTCATAGCCCACAAAAGCTTATGCTCTAATAAATTTTTTAGTCTTTAAGGTGCCACAAGACTCCTTGTTGTTTTTACAGTATACAGTGAAATCCAAACTTAGAAAAGCATCCCAAAATTCTAACTGCCAATGCTCTGAAAAAAGACTTCAGTGTGCACTCAAGTATTTCACAATCATTCCTTGGTTTTCTCGAACCTGAATCCCTGTGCGTCTGTGACGAGTGAGCTAAGGAAGCATTCTGGGATAATAAACACAAAGTAATACATTATACATAAAACCTCGCTTCAGAAATCTTTGTTCGGGAATACCTCAACAAGGAGATTTTAACTTGAGCTGTTAACATGTATGTAAAATTAAAGGAATTATAAAAGTCACTCTTCAGAAATGTTATAGATTAAGGATGGTTTTGTGATTGTAGGACTGGACCAAGAGTCGAAAGTTCCTGGTACGATTCCCAGCTCTGATGGACCAGCAGGGGAAGCAGCTGGCCCTGTGCGCTGCAGCTTTGCCCCGCCACCAGCCTTGCACACTCACCCCTATTGTTGGCCACTGGGGGGGGGTGGGTGGCTGGTGAGCAGGGATCCAGCCAGCAGCAGGACCCGCCACTACTGAAACAGAAAAAACTGGGCAATTTGCCAGTTTTAAAGAAAAAGTCGGGACATCTGCAGGAGGGCTTAAATATGGGACTGTCGCTTTAAAAATGGGACTTCTGATCACCTTATGCTACAAAATGTCAAACTGTTTTCATTTAGTTCAGTAACTGTACTGAGTCCGTACCACCGATAAGTAAGAAGTTAATCATTCAAAATGAGGTGCGTTGAATAGAAAGGAACATCAGTGAAAATGTACAAAGAAAATGGATAGAACTGACACACACATGGCTTAGTCTTTTCCACATTCTGTCAATCATGCACAACACTCAGGCTACACCTACACTACAGCACTTAGTCTCCTGGGCAGCCACCAAACCAGTTTGAATGGTGGGGGAAGCATGACCCCATTTGGTAAAGAACCCAAGAGAGCAAAAGGCAGGGGGTGGTTGATACAAGGACACAAGCTCTCTTAAAAAGGGTGTCAGAGAGAACCAGACTAGAAGACACACTCAGGTACCCACCGGTGTCTGAAGGTAATAAGCCTTCCTAGGTTGCCACCATTATGCGATGATAGTACATTAGGTAAAATAGACATGTGTACAGATTATTTTAAAGCCTTTTTTCCTCTAAAACCTTTGTCCTACTGCTAAAATAAGCAATCATTTCATTTTAAGAAGACTGCTTGGTCTCTATATACACCACTAGTCATATAGTCCAGAAGGGAAGAACCACAGGTGCCCAAACCCAATCAAACCTGCCGGGTAAGAATTGTCAATACACTAGATACTGTATCCCAGGGCCTAGTCTAACAGTGGGAGAATCATGGAATTCCATTCTAGGAGAGAGAAAGACAGAAAGCCTGACAGGGTATGCTCAGAGAGACCAGAAAGGGGACAGAGGTACAGTTACCCCTATAACTGTGACATGCTACATTTGATTTTAAAAGGCTGTTGGCAAATATCAGTGCCACCAGCTTCCAAAACAAGAAAACATGAGTGCCTGAAACTGAGTTTGGAACAGCAGGGTGATACACAGTTGGTATATGCACGGTACCAGAGCCAGGTGCTGGTCTAAGAGAGGACAAATCATGATATTCTACTCTGTGACATGTAATGGCAAGAGGACAAACACCTGGGGGTATGCACTCAGAGACTAGAAAGGAGTTAGATATACATACACAATACAGACAATCTACATAGATATATGAATTATGTCTGCAAGTAACACACTGGCTGAAGATGTCTTTTTTCCCTTCTCTCTACTGGATCATATAATAACGTTTCTGAATCTTCTCCACTGCTGACCCCTAGACCTAGACCTTTGGTTCAAGCAATAGAATATCACATTCATGGCCTGGGTTCAGTTCCCCACTGGCCAGACGCACGGTCACATGCACCCTATCGTACATAGACTTTATTTATTTGGACTATTCAGCCATCATTAAAGATAGTTAGCTGAACACATTCTGCTTGTTTGTGAATTATGAGTTAGATCCTGCTACTCTGTGAATTCTTTCTGCTTGTGAAATAAAAAATGGCCTACCATGCTACTCTCATTGGGATGGCAGTTTGCTCTTCCACAGACATCTGAAAAGTACTGGTATATTTTTCCTACTGCTCTTAGAAACTGCTTGAATGCCAGTGAAAAACAGGTAGCTCAGGACATCTGCAAAATGTTGCAAAGAATGATTGTCTTAAATCTGGCACTGCTTCCAAGCATGCAGAAGATTTTTATTCTTCACCCATATATAGACATACATAAGGGACTAGGAAAAAGCCCAAAGGTAAATTTTCCAAATATACTGTATTTCCAAAAAAAAATTCAACACTTTTGAAAAAAAAAAACCCATAATATATTCACTGAACCAAGTCATATATTGCAGAAACAGTGATCAATAGAGAAAACTAGCTTCTAATGAGAAATCAGAAACTACTCAAATTGTGCATGTTTCACTTGGATTTTCAACTTTCTCTTCATTCACAAGAACAGGGAACTTCCAGTAAAGGCTGTCAGTTGTGATATGTGTTCTGCTAGTGATTGCTGGAATAAAACAGAACATGGGTTGGCTTTTCCCCATACTCAGTTCCTGTCAATCCAACAAATATGAGGACGAAAAGACAAAAATATTTTGCACTTGTCTTGCCAAATGATACTTGTCTTCCTGCCATCAAACAATGATTAATTGAGATATCATCCTCCCCACCTGCTTCCTCCTCTCTGCCCAGTCAGCTGGAGCGGACTGAATCTCTCATGATCCTTGGAGCCACTTTCATAAGTGCTGATAACAATAGAAACTTTGGGTCAGGTATCAGGTTTTTTCCCAATTAAACATACTAGGCTCAATGCGGCCATCCATGTGAGCTCTACTCAAACAGAGTGGAGATGATGGTGATAGGGAAGAGCACTGGGATCCAGTTACATCTCCCTGAACTTCAGTCACCCTGGTGGAAGCTAGAGAAGCGCACAGCCTACTCTCACTTCCATAACTGTTGTAAGGTCCAGATCAGGGGTAATGGATCTCTGCTCCTCCATGCTCCCTCCCATGTCCCAGACATGCTCCCTCTCTCCCTTTAAGCCAGGGTTGAGGTGGCAGGAGGCCACCTTTCCATGGGTGGAGAGTTCAGCCATGAAAAGGGAATTTTCCAGTGGCTGTCTCCAGCCATTTGAAAGCCACTTGGCATGGATCCTCTATATTAAATCTCTTTCTGATTTCTACACTTTCACAATATGTGGACATTTCTACCATACATGAAAAGAAGGGCCATTTCCATATTTATGCCAAAAATCAGATGAAAAGGGGACATAAATCTCTCCTCTGCTAGCATAAGTGGAGAGGAATCAAAGATAGGGGAAAAGGGGAGAGCAAGGGCCTTTCCATCAATCCATGGAAAAGAAAAGCTCTTCTTCCTCCACTGAATGAGGCCTGGGGTATGTGGTTGTTCAGAGCATAGGACCAGGATGATGTCTGCTCAACCACGCTAGGATTTTCTCAGAGAAGAAAATGATGTTTCTGAAGCATCATCTCCCATAAGCACTTCTTCTATACTGAGAAACATTCCCCCATCTGCTGAGAACTGATCAGGGCAGCTGGCATTGCCTCATGGAACGTCCAAATCATCATTAGGGGACAAACCCCTCTAGGAGAAAATTTGGTTTTAGCTTACAATGCAGTTTAGTAGAGGTCACATATAGTCTAGATGTTAATTTGATCCGGGGAACAAACTACAGGAGACAGAACAGCCACTGGAGCTAATAATTTCTCCTTACAATTGACCTTTTAGTCCTCCATCCATTTCATTGTTCTATTTAACCACAGAGTTGGACTATTCTCATTAAACTGCTCTCTAGATATTTTAAATTTTTTATCAGACCTTTAGCTGAGTTCTTTTGAAATGCAAACTGATGAAGTTCAATTCTGCAATAATATCATCAGCCCTATTATTAGATTTGGTAATGGCTTTGAAACAACAGCATACCCAGGGACTAATGCTGGGTGTGGTACATTCTTTGCAATTCTGCAGTGAATTTTAGGATCATTGGATTAATTAGACTTTTACACACAACATGAAAGAGCAGACACAGAGTATGAGCCTCATGTCTAGAGCTGCTTGCTAAGAACTCTGGCATTATTTTTCCATATGGGTTAAACCATGTAAAACTTTTGTAGAAGAAATAATTTTAATAATTTTATATTTTATGTTAGTATTGGATAAAAACATTCCCATGCAAGTACAACACAGCTAATCTGGGAGGAAAAAACATGTTCACCCAACATGTTCATCCATACGACTGGAACGGTAGTCTAATTAATATCCTTCATTTTGCCTGAGTCCTGCATTATGATCCATATGGGTAGACCACTATGCCAGTATTTATAAATGGGCCTTAATTTGTTTAGCTCTATAAAAAACCATTCTGTAAGATCTCTCTGCAGGGGAACACACTAGTGACTAAACTGGGCCATTCACAAATGGGGCATTGCAGGTTCAAATTCAGTCAGCTGGTTTTTACTACTTGAGCTCTTCACTTCTGCTGAAAGTATATGCCATCTGTTCACCATCTTTTTTAAAGGTGGAGAGGACCTATAATAATATTGTTCTTTTCTCCTCAAGGACAATAGGACAGATAACCTCACCTGAGGATGCATTTTCCCATTTGATAGTTTAGTTTAGTTGTTACATATTCTGGATGAAAAAGATGGTGTTTATAGAAAAAGAAATTATTTTTAAAAGGGCAAGCAAGTAGTTTATATTATGAATTGATTGCTGTACTTGCCAATACTAGTTTTGAAAATTGTTCAGTTTTTAAAATAGCCCCCAAAATATCAAACTTTTGAATTATATATTTGAAAAATCTCAGTTGCAGCTCTCAAAAAAGTGATTTTTAGAAATTTTGGAATAGAATTCTCTCCTAGAGCAAAAACCATTTTTACTGGCAGAATTATAAAGTGCTTTCGATTTACAATTGAAATGTCTGTATCAGTTTAAATAAAATGTTGAACTATAATACCAATTTTAGAATATCAGAGTTATAAAATATGCAACATAATGCTCTTTTTGCAAATAAATTACACATTTCTTACTTTATTAAAAAAAAACTGCCACAAAGTAGGAATATTAAATCAGTTTGCAATGCCAACCGCTTTAATACAGTAATTTAGGTATAATGTCCCATAAACCTAATACTTCTATTTTATTATCACCTTTATCATATTGTACTAATGGTCTTTTTTTAGTTGAGTCTAATCTCATAAACATACAAATTGGGAATGATGAACCATCATGGAACACACTGGGATGAAAGCTTGGAAACAGCAGGAGCAGATTGGCATCTGTTCGGGGATGCAGGAGTATCAGAGAGAAGGGGAGAGAGAAAGACTGAAAATAGCCCTCGGCTAACAAGGGTTATAAGCAATTACAAATTAAAATGAATGTAAAGCTTGTAGGTTGATTGGGTGAAAAATCAACTGTGAGAACTACTCAAGTGAGAAAGTAAACCACACACGCACACACCAAGGACAGTGACATGTCTTACAAAACTAGCAAGATGTTACCCCCTCATCATCTCAACCCAAATTAACATAATGCTTGAAATCAAAAGATGCCGCTTAACCTCAAGTTCACAAGACAAAATCCCGTAGATAAAATGATTTGCAACATTCTGGCACTCCCATAGAACGGCTTTGCTCTCCTTGAGGTTAACATCCCATTGAAACTATCAGTTCTTTCCAGTAGTAAACACCCTCAAGCAAAAGTGAAAAAGACAATAATGCCATTCAATCTCAGCCCGGCTCTTTCATTTTAAGTAAGACATCCAGCCATGGTTCTATCTCAAGTCAAGCCACTCCTGTACGTGAAGGAATCCTCTGGATGTATCAAAAGCAGAGGACAGGTACTAGATCTGTGAAGCTCAGTGGCTCTGTTCCCCAGGAGTTTCTGAGAAATAGAGGTAGTCATAAAATGTTTTGGTTTTTTTACTCCCTGTGGAAAATTCTACTTTTCAGCAAAAAATTGAGAACTCAAAAATCAAAAGGTTTTCAGGAGAAAACTTTTCTGTTCTCTGTTTTTTGGGCTTTTATGAAAAGCATAATTTTTTTGCAGAAAGTGGACACTTTCCCCTTATTTAGTCAAAACCCTTTTTTGGGGGGGGGGGGTCAAAAAACAGTTTTAATGGGAAAATTTTGACCATCGCTTCTGAGGACACTTTATTCTGATTCAGTGTGTGGGTTCACAGTCACACAAGTTAGAATGAGCCCAAAATCTCAAAATAAAACCCAGATGGAAAGGTTGGGTTTATGTGGAAACCATGTAATAGTGAATTTCTCATGGGCTAGGTTCCTTGAATGATTCATGAAGATCTTACCTACTAATCAAATCTGAGTTTTTACTTTGTTCCCAAACTAGTCAAATCCCCTGTGGTTTGGGGTTTTCTTATGAGCGATTTGAAAAGCTCTAATTCTACAACTGCTCCAATAACGCTGCTATTCTGCACTGAGTAAGATCTGCGGTACCAGGGCAATGCCCTTCTACTGAACAGTCCTGTGATGGATTTTAAGGAAAAATAATTGTAAATGGACTCCATACTATCTTTCATCCACCCACAATCTCCAAGTTTTTAAACACACACTTTCAAAATATTTGAAGGTCTTATGACCTGTTTTCAATAGTGAGTATGGAGTGTGGAATATCATAGGTATAATATGTTGCTCTTTCAGACCCAGAATATATACAGACTCACCCCAGTCTCACTCACTGCCCTCATTCATGTAAGTTTCTAAATATTAAAGTGTTCCTCACCTTTAATTTCTTGTACATTACTCAGACTTCATATGTTTAAGCATGAGCAATCCAGGTCCTAATTATTTTGAATCAGATGCAAGTCTAAATTGTTGTCTGTATAAATAGCTGAGTGTTCGTACCCAAACCTTGAGGAAAAGGTTCAAATCAGTTTGGACAAAAACAAAAGACTGGTCCCAGCTTCCCCCCTCTTCAGCCACATCCCAGCCCATGCGTCTCCATTCTATGGTGCTGGAAATAATTGAAGCTGACGCCCAGAGTGTGAAAATTTACCCTTTTTATCCATTTAAAAATGAAAATGTAAGTGGATTTCTCTTTGACTTAAGTTTTGTTTTGTTTTTAAAGAGAGTTGTGATCCTGGAAATGTTCTTGGAGTAGCACACTCTTTCTACCACATGTTTACCTTCCTTTCTTGTGAGTAGGGATTGGGTTGCCATGGCAACAGAGTTGTGTGGCCTTTGCCAAGCAATATTTGTTGACACTCTGCTGCACGATTATTGTCCAGTGTGAAACATATTGTATTTTGATAGTTTACGGCACTGGTTCGCCACCTGGGGATATGCAGAGGTCTTCCAAGGGTACATCAACTCATCTAGATATTTGCCTAGTTTTACAACAGGCTACATAAAAAGTTCTAGTAAAGTCAGTACAAACTAACACTTCATACAGACAATGGCTTGTTTATACTGCTCTATATACTAAACATTGAAATGTAAGTACAGTACTTATATTCCAATTGATTTGTTTTATAACTATATGGTAAAATGAGAAAGTAAGCAATTGGTCAGTAATAGTGTGCTGCGACACTTGTATTTTTATGCCTGATTTTGTAAGCAAGCAGTTTTTAAGTGAGGTGAAACTCGGGGGTACGCAAGACAAGTCAGACTCCTGAAAGGGGTACAGTAGTCTGGAAAGATTGAGAGTCCCTGGTTAGAGTCATGAAGGGGCGGGGGCTGACCACTAGGCACCACTGCCCTCAAGAAGTCAGATTACTCCATCGCAGGTGGCTTTACACCACCTTAGCACCTCAGTGCATTCTTGGGCCTGCCAGGTACTCACATCAGTCAGCACAATCTGGGGAGTGGGGGTTGGAACCCACTCTGCAGCCAAAAGGCCTTGGTTACATTCAATGCATTTATTTATTTAGGAGACTGAAAAAGGTCCTACAGAGTCCTGCTGACACAATGCTACCTGGAATCATTTATTCATGCTTATTCATCTTTAAGAGGGTGAGCCCAATTACATGTTCTGGTCCTGCATGTAAAGAGTCTGCAAAACCAGTGTAAAGGGCCCTGAGAAATAATCCCAGCTCTAGAGGGTTCTCTGGTTAGTGCAGAGCTGGAAGAATGGCCCTACATTTTTCCTCTACACTTCTCCTAGACCAGCAGGCCCTGGTGGAGTGGGCATGTTAGGGTTATGGCCGGAGAACTGCTGTGCTCCAGGTATTCTCGACTGCCAGCCAGGTCCCTTGAAGGGGATGGCATTCAAGTATAAGATAGAGCAATCAGGGGGCTGCTCTAACTGATGTGAGTACTCAGCAAGCCCAAGAATGCAGGGAGGCGCTAAGGAGGTGTAAAGCCAGCATGTGGCGTGGCCTTATTAAGATTTTGAAAAGTCTGAGCTAGACAGACAGACAGACCGACCAACAGACCTAGAAGATATTGATAAAGACAAAGTGGTCCCAAGAATAAGTAGTGCTTGAAAGGAAATCCTGTCAGTGTCTTTCTTTAAGTCCCGAGACAGGCAGGGAGGATGGTCAAGGCTCTCCTCTCACCGAACCAGCTGGGGATGAGTAGGAGAAGGGGACCAGAAAAAATGCCACCTGCCTCCTCCCTAGGGCAAACTCCATCAGCTGGTCTGCTGAACTTTGAGCCTGAGGACTAACAGGAAGGAGAAAGGGGCCAGCTAAGGGAGAAGTGAGCTAAGAGCCTACAATTAAATTAGAACACAGCTCCAAGGAGTAGAGCTGGGGACTCCTGGCTTCAGAAGAGTAGTAATATCTGCTTGAATTGCCCACCTCTAGGAGGAGGCCTGTGGATCGTATTTAAGGAAAGACAGACTGACTGAAAGATAACCCAGAAGGGACTGGGAACATGGTCAGAGGGTGGACTTTGGCAAAGCCCTGAAGGCAAGAAGATCACCTGGATTGATCGGTCTTCAGCTGTCATTAAGACTGTGCCGATCACAACACATCCACCATTCTTCTTGCATTCTTGCCTTTCTTCTCCACGTTCATCCGAAACATTTAACAATGTCATCTTCCCATCTTCTTGGAGGCCGACCAGGTGGTCTTTTCTGTCACACTATCCAATCCAAGGAGAGGGATTGCTCTCTCAGAGGAAAGATCATTTTTCCTTCTCCCTAGCGGTTGAAGGCTAGCTAAGCTTGAGGAGGTACATATGCCTGCCCAGCTAGCCAGTGGGATGGCTTAAAGTTAATGGCTAAAACAACACAAGTAAATGGGTCTTAGTTCCCTGTGTGTCATCAAACTGTTCTTCGGTGGTGGAGTGGAAATTGAGCGACGAGAGGCTGCTAAAACTGTCAGGTGCTAGGCCAACATGGAAAAGGACAACCCTCGCTGTGTGTATTTACAATTGAAGGTCGCTGGCGAGGGAGGAAATGTTAAACCATCTGATGGAAGAGAAGAAAAGGATAAGATGTGACATCCCCAGTGTCTGCGAAATCCGACGAAAGAAGGAGTTGGAAGTCAACTGGAAGGATGGAAGCGCTGTGAGGCTCGGAAAGGGAGATGGCGCTAGAAACGTTGGAGGAGTCGGATTTATCATCAGTAAGGATTGGGTTTCGAAAGTCATATCATGACAGCTAATATCATCACGTATTGGTGTGCTGCATCTTCAGATGGAGTCAAAAGCTATCCTCAAGATCATCCAGGCCTACGCTCCCACAAGTGCAAGTGAGGACGCAGAAGTGGAAGAATTCTACCAAGAGCTTGAAAGAGCCCTCGTGCAAAAGTCCACTTACACTGTCACGATGGGAGATTTCAACGCTAAGGTCGGGCGAGGGAAAGCTGGCGAAAGTTCATAGGGAGATATGGCAGTGGAGAAAGAAATGAAAGGGGAGAAAGGCTGGTAATGATGGCAGAAACGAAAGAACTGTACGTGGCAAATACCTGGTACAAAAAGAAGATTGCAAAAAGGTGGACATGGATAGCACTAAATGCGGAGAATAAGAATGAAATCGACTATATTTTAGTCAATAAAAGGCGCATCATTCAAGACATCTCTGTGGTGCAGCCCTTCAACACCGGCAGTAAGCATCGCCTGCTTAGAGCGAAGTTGATTTTCGACAAAGTAGTGGGAAGGAAAGCTTTACAGATGGCAAACAGGAAACAGCACCCGAAGACATTCGATGGAGCAAAGCTGAAGAAAGCAATTTCTGGGTTTGACTGGAGCCAGACGGAAAAGTGTCATGAGGACTATAGTATCTTTGCTGATAAGCTGAGATGTTGCATAAAAGCAGCTGAAACTGAAAAGATGAAGAAGGCAAAGGGAACAATCTCGAATGAAACGAAAAGCTTGTTGGAGAAGCGGAGAAATATGAAAAGGAGCTTGGATAACAACCTCGAGTACTCCATTCTGTGCAAGCTTATATGGCAAAAACTGAAGGATAACTTTGAGAACTTCTGGAAAGAAAAGCTCCTTAAAACAGCTGAATCACGCAAGAGCCTCAGGACATGCAAGCGGGAGTTGGCACAGTATAGATTGAGTGTAACAGCATTGAAGAACAAGGATGGAGAGACAGTAATTGACAGAGCAGGGATGGAGGAGGTCTGCAAGGCAAGAAGAATGTTTTGTTTATTTGTGACTTTTGTTTGGTCTTGTTACAGCAAAAGGGAATTGAACTCTGAGACCTATCTTGAGGACTAAGCCATGTGATTCCAGGAGAGACAGAAAATCCCAGGGAGGAGGAAACTGAGGCAGGGAATGCCTGCAGTACCACATTCAGCTAGCAGGGGCACTGCAGTGTAGTCACATCCTGTGACACCACCTTGTACATACACCCTTTCTTCCTGCTGTGCACATAGTTTGGTGGAATGGGAAATCTGTACTGGTGTCTTTTTCAAGGTGTGACATTTTTTTGAGCCCTGAGTATTTATTTAAAAGAAAAAAAAGACAACACAAATAAATAATTAACATTGTTTAAGACAAGGCTGCCATGTGCTCCTTATCTTCCAAATATATTTTTTTAAAAGAATCCTGTCTGGCATTACCTGAGGATATTTCTACTTTCTTCCCTAAGCAGGCCTAAGAATTAGAGATGTTCCCTCTGCAAATACCATGGGCTGAGAGAATAAAAGTGAAAATGATATATAGATTAGTGTCAGCTCTCCTGAAAATTTCCATTCACAGCCCATAGACATGAAAGAGTACAACTTCAGTAATCTCAGCTGGGATAGTTGCTGATGTGTTTCTAGGCATGACCATCTTCTTGATCCTATTAGCCCTCAGACAGAAACCTGATCACAAGCCAAAGAAATGTTGTCCATCTTCACTAACTTATCACATCAGCAGCTTTTCATTTACAGGGCAGGAGGAAGATATTACAGAAAGACAGTGACGATCAAATAGGAAGGCAAGCATATAATCATTCTAAAAATGTGTAGTTTGATTTTCAGGGGTGCTGAGCACCTGCATCTCCCACTGAAGCTAATATTCAGTGCATCTGAAAATTAGTCTACTGGTGCTTAGATACTATGGTAATTGCTAAAATGAATCCACACACACACACACACACACACACACACACACACACACACAGACAGCCAGGTTAGGGCTGATATACATGTACTTCACAAAAATGTAAAGAAAAATGGAAGAAATCCTCCAGTCTAGGAGTTTCATGTGTGGTGTTTGTGGAGTGTTCATAGAGGTCAGTTCCCTTCACTAATTTCTGTTTCAGAGTCCCCCTGTGATCATTTTTTGAAAGCTCTGAAGATCATTCCTTCATCCCACTATCTTCATTAGATGCACATTGCCCATGCAACTTTGAATACATATTAGTAACGTTAATAATATGGATTAATATTAGTAATTACAGCTTTCAGGTGGAATCCTGGCCATGTAAAGATAATCAACGTTTGTGCCCTGAAGAATATAAGAACAGTGTAAGGGATAGTCAGTTGCCTTATGTATTACTGGGGCCAATGATACAGCAAAACTGAAATTACTGGCTGCCTTGTGCTATAAATTAAAATCAGAAAAAAAATAGGATCCTTTCCATTGAAGGAGTCTGATTGCTCTCTCCATCATGTGGTGCCCTCCCAACTGAAGCTTAAGACACTTCTGTTTTCTTTTTTGTTAGGTGGTTAAGGGGTGATTTTATTTACAGTGTGTCAGGGGAATTATTGGGTGTGTTTTATCTTCCATGTGCGTGACAGATACTGCAATTCCATGCAATATTTTGGATTATCATAATGTATTAAGTTTATAAATCACTGTAAGCCAGAGATTGTATGCAACTCCATAAGGGAGGGCTACCACAACTCCTCCAGGGACCAAAACCAGCAGGCAGTGACTCAGGTGAATCACCTAGGTTGTAAACATCTCCAGAGAGGTACCACTCCCTGGTCAGGCTTGCATATATTGGGTCAAACAGGTTTCCTGAGACCAACAGAGAAAGAAACAGCTTTTGGAAGAAAAAGGCTGTGTTTAAACTACCTCAGGGCCTTTAATTCAGCAAATAAATAGCACCTTCTGTCCACTGTGGACCCCAACCCTGGAATAAGGGATGGAAAGACTTTGGTTAACTAGGGCCCTGTAAGACTGATGGGTGACCTCTGGTAAGTTTTTAGCAAGTGTATAGGGACTTCTATTGTTTTTTTGTCTTTTTTCTATAATGCTTTTATCTTAAGAAGAATGTGCTTGCTTAGAAAGAGCTGTGTAGTAACTTGTAACTGCTGGCAATACACTGTTCATAGCCTTTGGAGGGAAAAAAATGCACAGGCACTGGCCATTAGGCTTGTTGGGGATATCTCAGTGTAATGCCGGGAGCTGTGCAGCCTTAAAAGTCCCAGTCAGAAGGGAGTGGCACAAGGGTCTCGGCTGACAGACAGATGATGGCAGGAGACCTGAGACCTGACTGGGCACTCCTGGGGCAGACCACTGTGGGTGGGAGCTGGACACAGGTGCAGTTACCCTGAAACTATGACAGACCCTTCAACAGTTTCAGAAGGCCATGCTTTCTATTTTAATCCAGTTTTCTTTGTAGTTTTATTTAATTAGGGACAAATAAGCTGTCTATTAACAAATAAATATATCTGTATTCTTATTATACCAGTGCTGAGTTTCAGAGAAACAAAGTGTCCTGTGGGATTCCGAAGAAACACCAGAAGCCAGGGAGGAAATGTCTTCAGTGTGAATTTGGCAACTATATTTGAATGTGACTATTATAAATCCATGTACAAAAAACAGAGATTCTATACTGAATTAGTCTTATAATGGAATTACAGGATTTTGTTTTTTCTTGCATGCTTTTTCTGTATATAAAATCCCCAAACTCATCATGGAAAAATCATTCGAATCTCAGCCATGCTGCTTATGCCAAGAAAGGAAGCAGATAGGCCAAACAGCATGTGTTTCCAGCCACAACAAGTAATTTCCATCTAGTCATAAAGCAAACTCTTTTCAAAGGTGCAGGTTGATGAATTTTTCCTCTGGAGCTGGCTGATCATTCACACAATTACTTAAAAAACAGATCTCATCAGTCCTACCTAAAAGATACTATACATACAAGAGCTTTAGGAGTAAGAGAAATATAGGTAGATGAGTCTAGAACCCCAAGAAGTTAGGGTTGGATATATACCACGAAGTCTGGATGCTTATGTGAATGTCATGAGTTTTCATAATTGAGTTAGAATTCTCACAAGAATAGGATCTTATAATATTTCCAGGACTTCACGGACCAGAAAATTAACTATTACAAGATCAGCTCTTTCATGATGCTTTGGCACATTCCCTTCTGGTTGGAACTCAGAATGGCAGACCAGGAAAAAAAAAAAAAAAAAGTATTTCAAAAGCTCACCGAAGTTTTTCTGACATCAAAGGAGGTTTGATTTAGATTTGGTTCAAATTTTAGATCAAGAATCAAGTCAATTTTTATTTATCCCCATCCAATCATACACCATAGATAAGAACAAAGCAGATAAAGAATGGGGTGAGGAGAGGGGGAATTGAAGATAAATGGTGTAAAAAAATGCAAACAAAATGCTGTTATTCAAAACAATTTTTTCAAGCAGTTCTGGATAAGTGTGATATTAGGTCAATAACCTGAGCTTTGTACGACTTAAGTCCGAGATTTTTAGAAGCGACTAATAGTGATTTTGGGTGCCAAACTTGTGACTCCTTAAAGGAGTCTAATTTTCAGAAAGTGCGAAGAAGCACCCAACCCCATGCAAATCTGGCCTCTATACGATGAGGCTCTATATATAGTTGGGCTCATAAGAGCACAAGAATGGCCATACTGGGTCAGACCAAAGGTTCATCCACCCCAGTATCCTGTCTGCCGACAGTGGCCAATGCCACGTGCCCCAGAGGGAGTGAACCTAACAGGTAATGATCAAGTGATCTCTCTCCTGCCATCCATCTCCACCCTCTGACAAACAGAGGCTAGGGACACCATTCCTTACCTATCCTGGCTAATAGCCATTAATGGACTTAACCTCCATGAATTTATCCAGTTCACTTTTAAACCCTATTATAGTCCTAGCCTTCACAACCTCCTCAGGCAAGGAGTTCCACAAGTTGACTGTGCGCTGTGTGAAGAANATCTCTCTCCTGCCATCCATCTCCACCCTCTGACAAACAGAGGCTAGGGACACCATTCCTTACCTATCCTGGCTAATAGCCATTAATGGACTTAACCTCCATGAATTTATCCAGTTCTTTTTTAAACCCTATTATAGTCCTAGCCTTCACAACCTCCTCAGGCAAGGAGTTCCACAAGTAGACTGTGCGTTGTGTGAAGAAGAACTTCCTTTTATTCATTTTAAACCTGCTGCCCATTAATTTCATTTGGTGGCCCCTAGTTCTTATATTATGGAAACAAGTAAATAACTTTTCCTTATTCATTTTCTCCACATCACTCATGATTTTATATACCTCTATCATATCCCCCTTTAGTCTCCTCTTTTCCAAGCAGAAAAGTCCTAGCCTCTTTAATCTCTCCTCATATGGGACCCGTTCCAAACCCCTAATCATTATAGTTGCCCTTCTCTGAACCTTTTCTTAAAAAAAAAAAATCTTGTCCTAAATGTCTAGCTATAAGCAGGGAATACTAAAACTAAGTTGTTCAATCTGGATGTGTGCACTACATTAAACTAAAAAGTGCATTTAAACTTTATACCAAATTTTGCTAGTTCTTATTATTTTAAGATACCTTGTGGGTACCTCTACAAGAGCATAAGAGTGCAGGAGGGAGGTGCTAAGGAGCAGTCTCACCCCTCCACCTTCTTCCTCCCTATGCCTGGGACTAGCACAATCTCTGTATTCCCATTGCACGAAGACTAGGGAACTCTAGCTCCAAGAGTTAGCACTATAAAGAAACCGGAGTCGGAGAAGGAGTCAGAGAAGAACTGTGTGATGATTGGACCATGGCATTGTTTTATCACGGGGGAGAATGCACACTGTATCCTGATTAAGACCATACGAGATGCTGCTTGTGTGTTTGCTGCCCCAGAAAAAAAATTTACAGCACAAGTGTGGTATGAATCAGTGTGATGGCTGCTGTCAAATGCAAATATCATCTGCACATTATTCACCTACCATATGCAAGCTACTCCCACAATGATCTTATTAAGGAAGCTATGCTGCACATCAATATAATATTATGCCTAGAGCGGTGTGTAGGTACTAAAATATGCCCTTCCTGCTTAGATTCTACATACTGAAAAATGACTCACTTGTGGGTAAACCAACCCATTAATTCTGACAGATAATTCAGAATACACACTTGATACTATAGTTTAACTACCTTAAAGTTGTAGAAATATAAGTGGTCTAAATGTCACTGTGTGTGAGAGAAAGAGAGAGCGATGACAGCACAATTATCTCAGCCATGCAAGATTTTAGATGGGTAATAATTAGCATGGTGGCAAGTAGCTGGAAGAAGTGATGGGCAAACCTCAGCAGCGCAGCAATTCAGTCTGAATACATGCCGAAAAACCCAACTGCTGCTCTGAACGGCAGTTCAAATCTGTGGGCTGTAAAATTGAAGTGGAAATCGGTCAGGAAGGGGCACTTTTGAGCATTGTGATATTTCCTACTTCCCCCTGCATTAAGGGAACAGCCTCTCTCATGCTGTGTGAGCTCTTAACTCAAACAAAAGTAGAAAGTAAAGATGGGAGTATTGAGGGTGTGATTGTGCTTATCTATCCTAGCCCTGAGTAGGGCTGCATCACACTGGGAAGGGTGTAAAGGTAGAAATGGCAGCCCCAAGAGCCATTATGTGTCAAACATGAGCTGCTTGTATTCATTTTCAAGCCCTACATAGTCAATTCACACCCTACATATCTTCTATCATTTACTACTGTGCTGTAGAAGCTCAACTCTGATTGGATGCCATGGTTCCACTACCCACTTGTTCAGCTTTCAAGCAAACACTTTTGTGCTTTCTCTCATGCTGCCCCACTGGCTTGAGAGGGACTCTTCATAAACATCTGCAAAACTACCTCAGGTATCCCTCCTCAGCGCTGTGATTCCTATATAAATCTTGACAACAACAGGCTGCAGAGACCACAGCTGGTCATGCTGACCAATACTGTCTCATAGTTTCCTTGTACTCCTGTCTGTCTTGCATCCATCTGCTCTCTCTTGTGTTACACTTAGATTGTATGCCCCTTGGGGCATGGACCATCTTTGTGTTCTGTGTTTGCATAGTGCGTAGCACAATGGGGTCCTGATCCATGACTAGGGCTCCTAGGTGCTACAGTAATACAAATAATAAATAACTATAATAATAAAGAAGGCACAATGGGTCCCAGAGCTCCCTTTACACAGTGGGGAATATGCCTGGCTGCAATACCTTTTAGGAAGGTGCATGGTACACTTGCTTCTGTAGCCACTCAGCTCCACTGGTTGGTACATGGGGCCACAGCCCACTCTTTGTTATGTCGCTGACACCCAGGGTCACTAGCATGGTGAAGGATAGCGCAGGGACAGCAATTCTGCCTGGCCTTGTGCAATGGGCTCCTTGTGCCCATCCACTACCCATACAATGGCCAAGCACACTCAGGCCCTTTAAATATCATCAGTCACATGCTCTACTCAAGAGTCACTAATCTCTCTTGCTACAAACATACACAAACTGTCCAGAATATAACTGTATCTCATGAGTCAACACAGCAATATGAAAAGATATTGTGTTAATAATTACAGCCCTTAATCTAAAATCAATATAAATAGTTCCCTACAAAACAGCATTTCATCTTCTACAGAAATAAAGAGATAGTGGCTGTTTACTAGCAACGAGTTGTAGCCAGTACCATAATTTGAAAATTTATAAACATAGTTAGTGCTCCAGCCAGCAAATAATGCAGGCAATTGAGTACATTTTCTGCTGCTGTTAATGTGCCTGCACACCTAATTACTGGAGCAGCATGCTAAAAATACTTCTCTTAAGGTTGCTCAACCAGCTAGTCTGTGATTTAGCTGGGAGAACCATATGTAACACAAGCAGATTCTTCAGGAACCAAGCCATGGTTTCAACCTCTCCTTGCTGCCAGAGCATTAATTGCTGTGGAATGGAAAGACCAGTACACACTTACTACAAACAGATGGCTAATAAAAGTTTGGGGAGTTCTCTCAATGGAGAAATTGGCTAGCCTGAAAAGAGATCTATATAAAAAATGCTTGGACATGTTGTTTTCCTTTATAGAGTATTCGAGATGTGCCCTGTAGCTCACCAGCTGAACTCTTTATTCCCTTTAGTTCATATTACAGGGACAAGTTTCAATAGCTACATCTATCTAATATTTGGGCTTTGTACTATAATGTATCATATGAACCTGTGGACTCAAGAATGACAATATATAGTAAATATTAACTATTATGCTAATGTCACACACGATATAATAATATTTGTACAGGATAGATAAGAGACTTGATACACTGTAGTTAGATATATGATAGATTAGATGAAACTAGATAGTTAGAATATATGCTGAAAGGGAACCTTAGTCCATTGAGGGTTATCCATGTTTGTAAACATCTGCTCTTGTTTTGTAGTTCTACTTGAAGACAAGAACAAATATTTCAATTTGCTCTAAAATGTTGACAGGTGAATCAGTGTTTGAACATTAAAGTGGGTCAGACTATGTTGCATTATTCAGTGAAACAACATGACACTTCTAAATGATAAAATACTGTCTAATACAAATTTGAAGGGATACAAGTGAATATCTGCTTTCTGCAGGAGAAATGCTACTTTAACTTACTACTTCCATATGAAGCGTACAGTGTTACAAATCAATTGCTTTTTTTTTCTGTCAGACTTCCTTCTTCCTCCTACTCACCAACTGGGTGTACACACACATTGTATACAAGACTATGTCTGCGCTAAAGAAACAGCAGCAGGTTTAAAGGGACACCATCAACTTGAAACCTAGTCAATAAAAAGAGCCGGTTCAGGTAATACACTTTCCCTGGGGTCCCCTTGCCTGTTTCTGTGGTTTCACAGTCACATTTTCCTATCTGTTAAAATGTTTTCTCTCCCCTGTTTCTGTGTGAAAGAACCACACACCCACGGGAAACTCAATGTAATGCAACAGTGAGACAAAAATCTGTCAATATACAAAGTACAACTATTCAGCTAACTGAACAAAAATAAGTATTCCTGCCCGCCCCTTCTAATAACCCTCACTTACATTAATGCTAGATAGCACTTGTAGGAATAGGAGGTAAAATATATTCAGAAACTGTGGTTTTAAATTGATTATTTGCCTCTAAGACTGGAAAACAATAGATGGAAACCATGACTTTATTCAAAGAAAGCAGTAAAATGTGTTTCCCTCCTGCCCCAACTCCATTGATATTGCCCTTTTATTAGATTGCATTATACTGTCATAGGTTGGTCAGTATATATGCACACCATTGACCTGTTCTGAAGAGACTCAGCATCAACTAAACTGCATGACGTAGATGCTAGACTGCTAAAATAGTATGGAGTTTATCTCAAACGCTAGGGGTGTGGGCTTTGGGAGCAGAGGATCTGAATTACATTATATCCCTGCTGAAGCCATGAACTCCCAACTGGCCACAGTGTGCCCCAACAGAGCTGTATAGTTTTTAATTTGTTTTCTGCAGCTATTTCTGGGAAATCAGTTTATTGGCTAGAATGTTCACTGAAGCAAGGTATTTTATAGATATTTTCAGATACTGAATATGTAAGTGTATTCACACTGGATACATAATTTTAAGATTATCCCTATTCCCATCTAATTAAAGAACGGAAACATACCATACGACCTGTGCGTCCAATCAAAAGAACCCAAATTTGAAACTACTGAATACTCTCAACCATTATTTGTGATCCAGAAAGAGATGAAGACATATTCACTGAAATTATTCAACAAAGAATTGGAGGGAAAATGTGTTAAACAGAAAGAAACAAAATTCCCCAGACACATTACTTGTTATAAATTATTTGCCCATTATTTTCCAGTTGTAAAGCCCAAGGTGACCACAGATTTATTACAGTACAAACATTGACATATAGGATGTATTTACTAGGTCAACCACAGAATCATCAGAATTAGTGAAGAGAGAGGGAGAATAGATCCTGCAAAGACTAAGGCACATGCTTAACTTTATGCATGAGTAGTCCCACTGTCTTCAATGGGGACTATTCACATACATAAATCTTTGCAGCATTGGAGTCAGACTGTACATCAAGTGGCTGCTCAGGTTTGTACTTGCTACCATAGAAGAAGAAACCTGCAATCTTCTAAAGCACCATTAGAGGAGCAGCGCTGATGTCATGGCAGAAATCAAAGCGCCTCCCCATCCTGTTCCCCACTCCACAAGCAGTCTCTGAAAAGGTGCAGAGATCAGTACAACATGCCAGGGAGAACCTGGAGAGACAGCCTCTAGTAGCAACAGGCAAGCCTAGCCCATCACAGTAGTCAAGAAGAAAAGACTGAGGTACCAAATGCATGAGTTACCAGGCAAGCAGGCTCTGAAAAATTAATAAGAAAAAATTTACAGGGGAAAATAAATGAAAGCTTTTAAAGATGGAATAAAATGAACAGTATAAAATATTAGCACAACTTAAAGGAAAAGGCTAGGAAACAAGGAAATATATTTAGTAAAAGTCTTAGTTATGTTATACATCTTTAAAGAATTAAAATTATGCTGCCTAAATGTCTTGTCCTTACGAGGCAGAGGCAGGCAAGGATAAGATGGACCCTTGGGAACATCCCTATACATTCCATGCATTGGGTGTGCTAACAGACACCAAATACGTTTGAGAGCTAGGCTTTGCTGGACAGCATTTAAGACAATGGGGTCCTGGGAGGAGCTACCAAAGCAATCTAAGATGATGAATAAAGGACTTCTCCAGGAGTCACTGAAAAAAAACTGGCTATTGTGGGTTTCCTCCCCCTCCATTTTTGCAAGCTTTTTGGTTCACAACAAACCTCAAATATAAGGTTCAAGTTGCAAAATCATATGTGATCTTGATACAGATGCATAAAGAACTTCACTTCAGTGCTTTCTGTGAAACAACAACAAAAAGGCTGTCATTACTACCGGCACCATTAAAATCCTGGCTGAGCATGTGGGTGGGTGGTTTAGTACTAGATACTGAAGGCAGCTTTGGAACAACTGGAATTTCAGGGCGGAAAGCAATGTTTTTTAAGCTAACTGAAACTACAACAAAGCCATTGACATAGTCTCTCTTTCCCACCCCCAGCAAACCACATCTCTCTCTTCCAAATGCTTTGTAACAACATTTGCAGCACATGCCAATTGACCTGCGTGACGTTGCACTCTATATGATTTTATGAAAGTATGCTGATGAGTGTGAATATAGTGTAACTAAAATATGCTTCATGCAAAAGGTCTCTTGTAAGCTATCATTACAAAGCTTATAATCTACTGAGTGTGGTCATCCTATTTGTATAAATGTACCACTCTTGTATCTGAAACTAGAAATACGAAATATAACTCTGATGTAAAGTGTGGGCCATTAATGATGGTTTGGAATCTTGATGACTCCCATTAACCAGGACCATTGTCTGCAGAATACTGTGTTTTACCTGTAAGTCTTCCTGGATACATGTGTGCTGGCAAGTGGGTAATGAAGTCTTACAGTGACATGTGATCATGTCACCTGAATTGGAATCCATCTTTAACCTGGTGCTTTTCCATTGAGAAGGAGGAGTGGGAACCCAGAGAGGGACAAATGATTCCCGCCTTATGTAAAAGATATATAAGTGGGTGGAACAGAACAAATTGGGCGGCCATCATGAGGAATCCCCTAGCTACCACCTGAGCTGGGACAAGGGCTGTACCAGGGGAAATGACTGTGCCCAGACTAGGAAGGCATCCAGTCTGTGAAAGAAACATCTCAGAAGGTGAGATTTTATCTGTATTCAGTTTGCTTACTGTATTAGACAGAGTTGCGTGTTCTATTTTATTTTTCTTGGTAATTCACTTTGTTCTGTCTGTCACTCCTTGGAACCACTTAAATCCTACTTTCTGTATTTAATAAAATCACTTTTTACTTATTAATTAACCCAGAGTATGTATTAATATCAGAGGGGGAGGGGCAAACAGCTGTGCATCTCTCTCTATCAGTGTTATAGAGGGCGAACAATTTATGAGTTTACTCTGTATAAGCTTTATACAGGGTAAAACGGATTTATTTGGGGGTTAGACCCCATTGGGAGTTGAGCATTTGAGTGTTAAAGACAGGAACACTTCTTAAGTTGCTTTCAGTTAAGTCTGCAGCTGTGGGGCACATGGTTCAGACCCTGGGTCTGTGTTGGAGCAGACAGGCGTGTCTGGCTCAACAAGATACGGTGCTGGAGTCCTCAGCTGGCAGGGAAAGAAGGGGCAGAAGTAGTCTTGGCACATCAGTTGGCAGCCTTAAGGTAATCCAAACCTGAATTCCAGCTTCACAGACTGGCCAGCGTGTGTGCTATCACATGCTGTTGATAGTGCACAGGTGCACACAACAACGAAGTAGCTAGATAGCATGACTTATTATCGGTCTCTCTGCTCTACCCTGAACAAACTGTATGGGAGAATTCAGAAGCAAACTTAGAGAATATAGCCTCAGAGTTCAAAACTGTGTCTGGCAGGAAAGGCTAAGCTGTGTGTGTCATGTTTTTAGATTTGTTCTATTATTACATTATTCTCTTTCATACTGTTTTTGGCTTGTCCTCAATGTATGTTGATTATATCCACTGTCTTGTCAATTACTACATCTATAAAACATTTATATTGATGAAACCACAAAGGGACTTTAACAACACTTAAGATTAGCCACGTTGAGATTATTTTTTTATACTCTCTGCCCAACCATAGCTTAATAAATTTAACAGAGAAACTGGCTTTGTTGCTTTGTCTGTCCCAATCACTTTATTTCTCAAAAAGTTAGATGGGATCCCTAAGGAGAAGCCCAATCCCAGTCACACTCAATCACTTGCCAATAGCTCAGATACTTACAGTGATGTGCATTATTATTATATTCTCACACTGTACTGACGTGTGATCAATTAAAATGCTATGGACCTCTCTTTTATCTCGATAATTTTAACTATCACTGCAGTGCCAGATTTGTTCATTATTTAAAATTAATACATGCCATCAGAAAGAGGAATGGAATGAATGGGTTCAGATTAGGGCTGTCAAGTGATTAGAAAAATTAATCGTGATTAATCACACTGTTAAACAATAATAGAATATCATTTATTTAAATATTTTTGATGTTTTCTACATTTTCAAATATATTGATTTCAATTACAAAACAGAATAAAAAGTGTACAGTGCTCACATATTTCTTTTTTATTACAAGTATTTGCCTTATAAAAAACAAAAGAAATAGTATTTTTCAATTCACCTAATGCAAGTAATGTAGTGCAATCTCTTTAACATGAAAGTCGAACTTACAAATGTAGAATTATGTACAAAAAAACTGCATTCAAAAATAAAACAATGTAACATTTTAGAGCCTGCAAATCCACTCAGTCCTATTTCTTATTCAGCCCATCACTAAGACAAACAAATCGGTTTATATTTGCAGGAGATAGTGCTGCCCACTTCTTGTTTACAATGTCACCTGAAAGTGAGAACAGGTGTTCGCACCGCACTATTGTAGCCGGCATCGCAAGATATTTACATGCTAGATGTGTTAAACATTCATATGTCCCTTCATGCTTCAACCACCATTCCAGTGGACATGCATCCATGCAGATGATGGCTTCTGCTCAATAACAATCCGAAGCAGTGCAGACCAATGCATGTTCATTTTCACCATCTGAGTCAAATGCCACCAGGAGAAGGCTGATTTTCTTTTTGGTGGTTTGGGTCCTGTAGTTTCCGCATCATAGTGTTGCTCTTTTAAAACTTCAGAAAGCATGCTCTACATCTCGTCCCTCTCAGATTTTGGAAGGCACTTCAGATTCTTGGGTTGGTTAGAAATCTCACAATGGTACCTTCTTTGTGTTTTGTGAAATCTATAGTGAACATGTGCTGGGTCATCATCCGAGACTGCTATAACATGAAATATATGGCAGAATGTGGATAAAACAGAGCAGGAGACATATAATTGTCCCCCAAGGAGTTCAGTCACAAATTTAATTAACCCATTTTTTTTTAAACAAGTGTCATCAGAATGGAAGCATGTCCTCTGAAATGGTGGCTGAAGCATGAAGGGCCATACGATTCTTTAGAATATCTGGCACGTAAATACCCTGAAATGCCAGCTACATAAGTGCCATGCAAATGCCTGTTTTCACTTTCTGGTGACATTGTAAATAAGAAGAGGGCAGCATTATCTCCTGTAACTTAAACAAACATGTTTGTCTTAGCGATTGGCTGAACAAGAAGGTTAATTGAGTGGACTTGTAGGCTCTGAAGTTTTACATTGTTTTGTTTTTGAGTAACAAAAAAAATCTACATGTGTAAATCTACATGTGTAAATTGCACTTTCACGACAAAGAGATTGCATTACAGTACTTGTATGAGGTGAATTGAAAAATACTATTTTTTTTAATCATTTTTACAGTGCAAATATTTGTAAGCAAAAATAATACCCTTTGATTTCAATTATACTACAGAATACAATGTATATGAAAATGTAGAAAAACACCCAAAATATTTAATACATTTCAATTGGTAGTCTATTGTTTAACAGTGCAATTAAAACTGCGAGTAATCGCGATTAATTTTTTTAAACATGATTAATTTTTTGAGTTAATCGTGTGAGTTAACTGCGATTAATCGACAGCCCTAGTTCAGATATTGTTTTTCAATCAAAAGTTGGCAAGGATTGTATTGGTAAATGGTGCCTGTCTTTGCTCAAACTTTTTTCCAACTTTTGTCCCTCTATTTTAATTTTATTTCTCCCTCTCCCCAACTGAGAGTCGTGGAAAGTGTGGTATGGTGCAATTACCAACTCTTGAGGGGAAATTGACAAGTAGGTGAAATATCACATTCTTGTTTTAATTCACTTATTTTTATCATACCTTGAGGAAGCTGAGGTGAAACTGCTCTCTTAAAAAGTGTAGTTATACACAAAAAAGTGACTGTAAAAACGACATTTCTGGGTTCCACATTTATTCACTTTAATTAACTTTCGTACAAAATCTGCTCAATTTACAAGTCAAAATAAGATATTTCTAACTGCTGACACTGCCCTCCTTATCACTACCAATAGCAAAGATTACTCAATAATTAGAATTTATCTGATAATACACAAGGCAGAATACAACCTAGCTTGCTCATTCATAGCCGCATGGGTTCTACATCAATAAAATGCTAATAAAACTTGGTTTTATCAATAGATTAAGCAGATAAGTCTTAAGAATACTTTAAAAGCCGATCTGCTGAGTAAGGAGGTGCCATTTTTAGAATCACATTTCTGAAATCTAATTTTCTTGAAAGAGAAGCTGCTGCCACTTCTGTATCAATCACTCTAAACACATTCTAGCCCAGATTCTTGGCCCAAACCAGCTGCAAAATCTGGCTTCCACTGGCTACCTCAGGAGCCTTCTGAGGTGTGCTAATCAACAGCTACTGCAGGGCCAGACTAGCAGTTCCTACACCCCCACACTAGGGGATGTGGTTAGGAAAAAGGTGGCTTGGCTGGGGAACCTCTATGTCGGGCTAATTCCCAGCCACTGTGATGGGGTTACGGTTCAGCATTCCCAGACGTAAAAGGGCCAGTATGAGAATCTGCCCTACTCTATTTAGAAACAATTCTGTCCACATACCATGTCATTTTTCTCTCCCCCACCCCTCCTTTATTTATTAAGGACACTTTAGCAAAATCCAGGAGCTTTGCCACTCAAGAGATTGCCAACTTATTCCTGCCTTTATGATCTCATCATTATCACTTCGGTAGCCAGATGTGATGTCAAAAACTAGTGATGGGTTGAAAGTAATGCTCTGAATGTGAGCACCCTTGAACTCTGAATATATGTAAGGAGATGGGAAGGGATAGGGTTGAAATCCAATCACAGTTTTATATACAGTTTTAACAAATCAGCAGCCTTGAAGCCAAGTTGCCCTCAACTTTGACACAATCAGAATCTGAACCCAGATTTTCCAGACTGAAGCTCTCACTGTCACATATGGGCTGATATCTTCAATTGAGGAATAAACAGCAACACCTTCTGTATATACTGCATAGAAAGGTATTTACACAGAATGTTAATATTTTTGCTGCAGGGTGTCAGTGGATTCTTTCTAATTTGCCATGAAATTTCTGATGTTCTTACATTTTGCAGAGATACTATAGAAAAACTCCTTTATTTCTACCTAAAAAATTATACTCCCTAAGACGGCATGATAATTAGCCTGGGGTGGCTGAAATGAAGCTAACTTCAGAGACAACAATGTTGTGAAATGATCATTAAAATGATGATGACAGACATGCACAGAGACACATGTGTGTTGTTTTTAAAAAACATTAAATTATTTCCTTTAATTTCCATTTAGAGAAAAATTTCTCACCTCAAAGCAGATTTAGAAGCAAAAAAGGAAAAATGAAATGATACTCCAGGAGTAGGAGCCAGAAGTGTATATGGGAATTCATTTTTAAACCATTTTTATATAAAGAGTTTTATATATAGTATCCTATCTGCCAACCTAAGGCTCTGTGACAGCTACACCTTTGCTCATGAGCATAGTGATGTCTATGCTATTACTAGGCTTGGAAGGATTAGATTTTTAGCTGTAAATGTTGGCAAATGTCGATTTCACCATATACATATCAACTGATTAAAAATATTTCCATTGATGATAATAATAAATTTCAAATAGGCAAGATGCTTCTTAACAACTTATTAGAGGACGATTTAAGGATATTTACTTTGTATATTTTGACACATGACATTGACAATGTGTGTTTTAATGGTTATAACTATTTGAATCTCAACTTCCACTGTCATTAAATAATTGTCCAATTCCCCTTATTGTCTGACCCACAAATTTCCCACAACTATAACAATTTTAATTGATAAAAATTTAAAAAAGCTTAAAATAAACCTTGATATTATCCATCAAAGTTATAAAAAGAAATTGAAATCTGCCAAGCCCAGCTATAACTGACTTAGGAACCTAAACCAAGTTCTTATTTATGATTTGTATTGCTGTGGCACTTAGGAGCCCCAGTTCTGGGCCAGGACTCCACTGTACTGGGCGCTCTACAATCATAACAAAAAGATGGCCCCTGCCCCCTTTCATCTATTCACATCTAAATATGACATTGAAATCACTAAGATCACCAGGAGACAGCTAAGACATATATAAAATAGAGGTAGATTACACTGCCAACTGATCTGTGCTCCTTGTCTTTTCCTCTTACTTTCTTCATGGTTTGGGTGGTTACTATGACTGGTTTGGTTGTTGTTTTTCATTTGTTTGTTTTTTTTAAGTTTCAGTTCTTACTTGAAATGCTAGGTGATAAACAAAAGGTGGTTTTCACAAGCAGAACATGCTTCACAATTAGCCCAGATGCTATATCTAATCAGGGCCAGATTAACCCATAGGCTAATAAGGCTATAGCCTTAGGCCTTCCTATTTTTAGGCCCTACTGTAGGCTCTCCATTCCATATTGAAGTAACAGCTGAGAGATAGTAGCGGGGCCACTGGAAATGTTTTGTCTCATTGGATATTTCTTTGTATAAATGAATCCATCAAAATTGTGAATTCAATTTATGGTGGTTGCGATTTTGTCTTTGTGGGCTAAGTAAGTGTTTGTGGGCCCAAGAAATGTTGAACTTTGTACACAGTAGGCCTACATTGGACAATAGAAACCATGCTGAAGAAAGGAGGATGGCAGAAATTTAAGGAGGCCAAAGAAAAATGGCAAAGACAAGATGTAGTCCTACTAAGTCTGGTGGTGAGGAAGTCCAGGCGAATACCAACTCAAGTGAACCTGTTGTACCTAATGAAAAGGAGCAGCCTCCTGTGAGTTCTCTAGTTGAAGTCTCACCCAACTCCTCTGAAGACTTTCCCAGTGACAGTAATGCAAAAATATTCTTTTCCAGTAATCCAGGCGAGTGGGACATGACTTCTTAAGATCTCATTGCATGTCGGAGTGAGAAGGGCCCACAGAAATGCCAGAATCTAGATGCTGACCTTTCATTGACAAAGTGAGAGTACACCAATCAGAATCATTGTCTGACAAAATCAATGTTTGAATATGTGAAGCCTAACAAACAGATTGGCAAGTGACAATAGCTCATCTATTCGCCTTCTAAGAAGAAAGTGTATTGTTTTTATTGCCACCTGTTTTCTGATACCAAAAAATGGGGAATGTTCTGAGAAGGTTTCAGTGATTGGAAGAATACTGCACACATTACCAATCATACAATGAGTGAGCAGCAGCACACATTGTCAGGTACCATTCCCAAAAGAAAGTTAGTGGCAGAATTGATATGCAAATTGAAAACCAGTTTTTGGAAGCTTGTGCTTATTGGAAGAACATTCTCTGGCACGTAGTTGAAACCATAGTTTTTCTTGCTGAGCTTGGTCTGCCATTCCCTGTCTCAGATGAGACTGTTGGATCGAAACACAATGGCAATTACTTTGGCATTCTAGAGCTAATCGCTAAGTTCGACCTTTTCTTAGCTCAGAATATCAATAAACATGCAAATTGTGGAAAAGGCCATACAATTATATCTATCAAAGACTATTTGTTATGAATTCATTGCACTGCTGGCAAAGAAGACACTATCAGCCATTGTAGATGAGATCAAAGATGTGGGATTTTTTTCAGTGTCCATCAACTCAAAACTGGATGTGTCGCATGTAGATCAGCTGACTGTCATATTGCATTATGTGCTACTCAGCAGACCAGTTGAGCATTTCATGACCTTCATAAACATCACCAGCCCCACAGGGGAGAAACTTGCCTCGTACCTACTCGATTTCTTCACCGAAAATGGGATTGACATCGGCCTTTGTTGTGGCCAAAGCTATGCCAATACAAGTAATATAAGTGGCAAATATTCAGGGATGCAGGCAACGCTAAAAGAGCGCAATGCTTTGGTTGATTACATACCATGTGCTGCATGCTCACTTAACCTTGTTAGCCAGTTTGCCATGGACTGTTGTGTTGAAGCAGTTTTTTTTTTTTTTGGATTTGTCCAAAAATTTTACAATTTTTTTTCTGCATAAGCCAGTCATTGGATGATTCTTAGAGATTCACTACCAAAGGGAGTGCCCAAATCACTCTCAGGGGCATGGTGGAGTGCCAATTCTGAAGCTGCAAATGCAGTTGTTCTGGGATATCCCACCATCCTTGAAGCGTAGAGAGCATCAAGGATGATGAATCTCAAAAATCAGCAAGAAGAAAAGATGCGAAGATCCTGAGTGATGCAATGCACACTTTAGAAACTGGTATTTTGTGAGAGGTCTGGAATGATATACTTCAGTCATTCAGCAGGTGCAGTCTAAACTTGCAAAGTGCTCAAATTGACCTTTCCACTGCTGTAAATCTAATGAGGAGTCTTGGAACTGTTCTTCCACAAATGCGTGATAGAGAGTTGCAAAGACTGCAAACCATGAGTATAAGTCAGCCAAAGGCTGCAAAAGAAGGCATGTGGTGATGCCACTGCCCACTCATTCAGTGACAAGAAGGCCTTCAGAGTTAATACCTTCATCACAGCCTTTGACAAACTGAAGAGTTCATTAGAACATTGGATCGAGGCTTATGAAAATATTGACAAAACTTTTAGTGTACTGACAAATTTTTCACTTAACATTTCAAGTTTCAAAGTCAGTGAAGGTAGCAAACATCTGTGTCACAAGTACCCAGATGATCTCCCAGTAGATTTTACTAAAGAATTGCTTCAATTCGTTGAATTCACATCACTCTCAGATATAGAGAAAAAAAGACGATGAAAGCATATCTATTTGGAGGTACTGAGTTATCACTGAATCCAATATTTCTTTACGTTGGAGATGAACTGAATGGATTTGGCTGAGGTATGGGGTACCTCCCAACTGCAGGTGTTCAGATACATGTCTTGCAGCAGGCAGTTTTCCCAGCCAAATCTATACAAACTGCTGATTGGCTGCCATTTTATATGTCTGTTGGAAAGTAGCACTTCTGGGGACAGTCTCACTGTTGCCTGGCCAGCACTGTGATATGGTTTCCAGAATTGTGTGTGTGGGGGGGGTTATCCAGTATTTCTCTACGTGGGAATATATTGAAATAGGATAGAATGGAAACTGAGCCCATTGTCTAACACTTGGATATCTTTCCAGGAAAAGAGCTCTGTCCTGAGGCAATATTACCTGGAACAGCATCAAAATGTGATGGATCCCACAGGTTTGGAGTCGTCATTTGGTGGTTAGGTATCCGGGGGTTAACTAGCCAGTCACTAGTGAGTTTCTAAGGTCTCCTCCTACAGCCACCTGTATATTTTGGTATTGGTTCAGGACTTTCAAAGCACTTCCTTCTCTCATAGTGACTGACAGCAGATTATGCAACTGAATATTCCAAGTCTATACAGTAGAGATCAGGAAACCTGGCAGCAGAAGACATCTAAAAGCTTGAGTCTTTCAATGCTACCGCAGACTTGCAGATGAGATTTAGGGCTGACTTCAGTGGTGTCTCTACATCCTCCTAACCCTCAAAAATCAAGACAGGCCTTATAATCCACAACAAATCGAAAGCTGGAAAACTGCTAAAATGTTTTATACGGAACATAGCAGAGAAAATCAGCTTCATTCAAGGCAGATCACTTCCTAAAAATCCCATATGAACACAAAGGCACAGAAACTGTGTTGTGGCAAACACAAGAGGACCCTTTATCTATTTCCTTTCCCACTATGGCTCCCCTCCCCCCCAGTGATTAAAAAAATATCATACTGTAAGTTGCCAGCTGACAGCTCTGGTGACCAACACCTATTTACACACAGAAGAGGGGCATTCTGAGCAGCATAAATGCAATCTCCCTCACACAGCCTCTATCCCAAACTGGAGCAACCAGCTCTTTGAGTGATAAGATAGTTCAGTGTCTATGCAGATTCCATCCCTGGTCTCAGTGCTGAAACGTTGGATAAATTGTTTTGGTTTCGTACCATGGACACCTAGAAACTGCACTGAAAATATTTAATTTTTTAATTTTATGAGTCGACATCCAACACATGATAATGAGCTTTAACTGTCTAGCACCATACTGCTGAAGGGATTAGCAAATGACATCATATATTATCCAATGACAACGGTGCATGAAATGTGATTTTTTTTATGGACCATAATGCTCAGGGGAAAGAGTGTCTTTATTTCAGCTGGGAGATGATATTTACAAACATAATAGAGAACCCCCAAAATCCTACAAAAGAATAGGTTTTGTTTATTTAAAAACAAACAACCCCCACCCCAAAAGGAGTGACTAGACCTAGGTATGAAGGACCCCAAAATCCTATTTGACTATGTGACGGAGTGTTGGGCAACAACAGCTGAGCCAGCATTCTGGTCACTGCAGCTCCAATTAAACACTGCAGAACAGACCTTGTTAAGAAGAACTGTGCCTAACTGCTGAGTAGCGGAGAGTTGGAAGGCTAAGTAAGCCATTAGGGAGAGGACACAAAAAGGCAGAGGAAAGAAATGGGGAAGAGGGCGAAGCAGATACAGAGAGAGATTCATTGATTGATCTTCCCTGATTGCCTCTGAAACTGAGGGCCTTCTAAGACTGTAGGTCTAAGGCTGTATTACAGGGCTGGCCATACGTACTGAACCTCTGAGCTGCATACAATAATCTTCAGAAGTTCGAGAGCCGCAAGACACTAACAACCTTTACACATGCATTTTTTAAAATAAAAACATCTTACTTACTGTATCACGGCTAATTACTGCTAGACCTAGAGGCCTTGTGGGTCTCCATCCTGGTCGTAAGTCTTTGGAAATCTGGTTGATATGTTATCAAGGCACTATGGAGGAGCTCGGTCAGATGTTGATTTGTAAGGGCTGCACGATGTTTCGATTTTACAAACTTCATCATGGAGTACAGCAATTCACAGCAGTATGTTGTGCCAAAAATTGAAATGAGTCTCACACTAATCTTTTTGAGTTGAGGATCCTTCATTCCTGGCACTTGCTTCCAGAACCCAATTGTAGACTGTGATTTATGCATCATCTTTAGAGCCTGGCCTTCCTGGAGTTCCAGTAGTTCCATTTCTACAGTAGCTATTTCTGTAACCATGGTTTTGGGAACTGGATAGCATTGTTGATCATATCAGCCATGAATGGGTTTACAAGAAAGGTGAAGCAGGATCTCAGCTTCTGCAAGTCTTCAAACCTGGTCTGAAAGTCATCAAACAGTACTTGTAATTTACCTCTGTATTTCTCGAGTATGTGATCTTCTACTTTGATTTCAGGGAATGTGTTTACGCTATGAATGATATGGGGAAAGTGGTTGAAGTCTCTTGATGCTATGTCTCTTTGAAAAGCCTTAACATGTTCTGGAAGCTGAAGACGGTCTGAGTAAGGTTAGAAATAATCTTATCCTTCTCTTGGAGTGCCACGTTGAGAGTTTGCAGATGCTGCGTAATATCAGTGAAAAACATCAGATCCTGCATCCATTGGTCATCTTTCAGTTGTGGATAAGACTTTTCCTTTTCTTCAAAGAAAGCACTGATAGGCTCCAACAGCTCCACAAACCTATTTAAGACACTGCTGGTTGATAACTACCTTACAATACCATAGAAAGAGACATCATTAGGTTTGTCTTCAAGTTCCAGCTCTTCAAGGACATTTTTGAACTGTCGATGAGTCTTCCCATTCAAGCGGATGAAATTGACAATTTCCAGGACTGTTTTCATAACATTTTCATACTTGAAGTATCTGCCTGTGAGATGTTCACAATGGATGATGCAATGAACAGGGAGAAACTCTGGAAATTTGGGATCGCTTTTCAAAAGTCCAATAAGGCCTACTTTTCCCCCCACCATTGCAGGTGCTCCATCCGTTGCAACACTGACAAGCTTATCTAGCAGTATATCAGTATTTGTCAATTCTTTGTCAAGTGCATTCTTTATGTCAACACCGCGGGCTGTTTCTTTTAGCTTCACTAAGTCCAACATTTCTTCTTTCACAATTACATCCACAGAAACATAGCAAACAAATATCTCTAGTTGTGGTTTATCTTGAATACCTGTGGATTCGTCAACAGCTAGTTCAGCTACAGGGCTGAAGGCACAAGTGCAAGTGCTGGCTCGCCCCACTGTGAGGTCAAGCCCCGAGCCTCAGCACCCCATGTGGGGCTGAAGCCATGAGTGCCGGCTCACCTTGCTGCAGAGTGAAGCCCTGAGCCTCAGTGCCCCCGCTGCAGGGCTGGAGCTGTGAGTGCTGGCTGTGTCCCCTGCCCGCGCGGGGTGAAGCCCTGAGCTCCGTGAGCCACAGTTGACCCCTTAAAGAACCGCACGCGACTTGCGAGCCACAGTTTGGCCACACCTGTACAAGGGTGGGTGGGAACCAACATTGGAAATAAACTGCACTGGGTGTTTTACCAGCATGAAGGTGTCCGAGCTGTTTGTGGACTTGAGCAGAGGCAGGAGAGAGAGGACCCTGCCGCAGACTGACTCTTCATTGTGAAATCGCCCCAATGCAGAATGTTGTTGATGAAATTAAATACAACTAAACAAGGCTATGGGCTAAATTATGGCAGGTGTGTATGGGGAAAATATAAAGAGAATGTGTTAAGAGACGAGGTTAGAATATTGTTATACACCAAACAAGCCCTGTGGCTGATATCTGCCTATGTTATGGTTAGAGGGAAACTAGGATCTGCATGCGTGGCATAAAAATTGGGTACGGTGTACATTAAACCCAGCATACAAATCCCTGCTGACCAATCCTACAGTGTGCTCTGTACAAAATGCTGTACCATCTTTGATTGGTTTATGTTAAAGGCCTGACTGGGGGGAATGCCTGGGTTCAGCTCCCCAGCTAATAAGACTATAAACTTGTGGGTTTTGTTCAGACATACAGACCGGTTTTGGTTCATTAATAGCAATGTAAGTGGCCTCATATTAATCAGAACTGGCCATATATCAATAAGACTGAAGGTGCATATCCTTGAGCCAACTTTGTGGGATTACATATGGGATTTTTCAGAGGAAAGACAGAACTTGACCATATAACTATACAAACAACATGTAAATTCCTGAAAGAGAAAATTTAAGATATAAATCATATAGATTAAAGTGTTCTCTTATTCCATATATTAAAGAAAAATGAAAAAAGCAGTGTTCTATAAAGTGCTCTATGTTTTATATATGTATATATAGACATTCACACACACTTATATACATACATATTGCATGCTGTAAACACGCAAGTCTGTCTAAATAAATCTACCATGCTGAGCTTTAACCTCAGAGAGCAGTAGCTGACAAGCATAGGAAAAATAATTGGCCAGTTAATGTGCAGAGTCACATAAGCACACTGAAGGTCCATTCCTGCCCTTAGATTCCATTTCCAAATGCATCTGAGTATTCTGATAAAAATCAGCCCTCAATGTGAAAAAGGAACTGAAAGAAGTTTTGCTTCATTTCAGCCTTATCTCTGAAGGTTATCTTTTTTGTTCTAAAACATTTTGCTTACAACAGAAAATAGAAAGCATTTTCCACTATGTTGCCTCAATAAATTGCTTGATTCCAATTAATTTGTGCATATCTCTCTCTGGCCCCCTCACACAAAGTTTTCCATACCCTAGGGCTTTGTCTGTGGAAATAAAAATAAGAATTGAATTGTCTTCAGAGGATATCATCATGTGAAAATTGCAATTGCCAACTCTGTATGCAACCTTCAGAGTTCAAGAGAGGAATGGTATGCAGAGCACATTCCTACAGGCATAATTATAATTTATTGCAAATGATTTTGTATTTCAGGAACTGTGAAGTTACTGTTGCCCCTTTTCCAACACCGGGGTCGACCCTTGGGCAAGTGGTAGCAAAATTCCAGGATTTTGCAGGCAGGGCCAGCTCTGGCTTTTTTGCCGCCCCAGGCAAAAAAGCCTCCTTCCGCCCCCTTCCCACCCCAAGCGCAGCAGGGGAGGGTGCTGAGGCCAGCTGGAGGCCGCTCTCCCCGACCGGCCGGAGCACCGGGGGCAGGGTGGTGAGCCCCCCGCGGCTCCACTTTCCCCGGCGGCCAGAGCGCCAGGAGGAGGGCGGAGAACCTGGCCGGGGCTCCGCTCTCCCCAGCGGTCAGAGCGCCGGCCAGGGCTCCACTCTCCCCGGCGGCCAGAGCGCCGGGGGGAGGGTGGAGAGCCAGCCAGGGCTCCGCTCTCCCCCGCGGCCAGAGCGCCGGGAGGAGGGCGGAGAACCCGGCCAGGGCTCCGCTCTCCCCAGCAGCCAGAGCACCGGGAGGAGGGCGGAGAGCCCGGTCGCGGCCCCGCTGTCCCCAGCGGCCAGAGCGCTGGGGGAGGGCGGCGAGCCCGCCGCGGCTCCGCTCTCCCCGGCAGCCGGAGCGCCATGCCGCCCCCCTCCAGGTGCCGCCCCAAGCACAAGCTTGGTGGGCTAGTGCCTGGAGCCGGCCCTGTTTGCAGGTTGGCTTCCTAGTAGAAAAGAAATCAGTGACCTGCTATCTGGCTACATTATAACTATAATTTGCTTTCTTTAACGTATATACCAGTCTTGGAACAGTGAGTCTTGCAAACAGCATGCATGCAAAACACTCCAGTGCACATTCCCATGAAGAAACAGCACGAAGAATGGATTCTAGCAGACAGCAAAACTTCTTGCTGTTTCCAACAGCTTCTGTCTACATAGAATCTTGCCAACAAACCAACAAAAACATAAGCATTTCTTCCAAGACTAAAAACTTGCTTGAACAGTAAGAAAAAATACTTGAAAGACTATATGAAACTGCCACCCACCATAACATTAGGTTTCTGTTTGTAAGGCAAGTGTTCACTCTGCAGAGAGGAGGACCTGGACTATCCAGCTTGATTAGGCTGCATCTACTCCTCTTATTTAGCAGCACCCAACAATCACCTGTTTCTTGAAAAGAAGGCTCATTTAAAGAGTCAATCTGTGACCATGGAGAAGGATCAAGATTTATTGCATACAGCACATCTGAACAGATGTGAGACTAAATCCTGCTTGCCTCCTTTTTAGAAGTAGTTTCAATTAAGTAAATGGCAGATTTTGTTAATGAGATTAGTAGGATTTGGTCCTCTGTTAGTCAGTTCTAAAGCTGTGTGCCCCCTTGCAACAGTGTGTCACGCTGCCACTTCCAGCATGAAGGGAGTAGCAGGCTCCACAGAGTTGCAATGTCCTGCACTTACACAAGTAGGCCAGCAGGGGCAGACCCTTGGCTCCTGACAGATATGTTACTAGTTTGGGAAACATATGCTTTATTGGGTTTAGACCATGGGCAACTCCTGAAGCACCAGGGAGATGGGGAGGGAGATTGTGACTCAGGGCTTGTCTACACAAAGAGTAATGCATATTACAGGGGTGTTATTTCTAAAGCACACTAATGTGTTGCACATTAATTGGTCTGTGTAGAACCTGGTGATGTGAACTAAAAGTTCCCCAGGGTGCTTTAACTTAGTACTGTTTCAACAAGCACTATGTTAAACTGCACTAGGGAATTTTTAGTTTACTCCAGCAGGGCCTACATCAGTGATTCTCACACTTTTGTATTGGTGACCCCTTTCACACAGCAAGTCTCTGAGTGTGACCCTCCTTATAAATTAAAAACACATTTTTTATATTTAACCCTATTATAAATGCAGGAGGTGAAGAAGTATTTGGGGTAGAGGCTGACAGCTTGTGACCCCCAAGTAATAATCTCATGACCCCCTGAGAGGTCACGACCCCCAGTTTGAGAACCCCTGGTCTACATGGACCAATTAATGCACAACACATTAGTGTGCTTTAGAAATCACACCTCTGTAGTGTGCATTACTGCTTTGTGTAGGCAAGCCCTCTGTGGGTCACAATCTAACTCTTGGGAAGCAGAACTGTCCCTTTCCTCTAAGTAGATCACAAACGGAGAATCTAACCTTATACGTGCTATTTTCACGTGTGCCAACAGTGCTTAGATGAGAAATTACAAACCATTTGCACAGAATAAGCAAGTTTCAAAGGTCTGAAAATAGAAGACAAAAAGGAATGTGCTGACACACCTTTAACTATAGCAGCCAAGACAACACAGCTATTGTAGGACTATGACTGTTCATGAGGCAGTACTTGACACTGTAAAAGACACAGAAGAAGACATGGTTCCTGCCAAGAGCAGATGATCTAAAAACATCTTTAAACACTTTAGATATTGGAGCAGAATCCTTTTCCCTAGAAAGGCAGATATTAGAAAGCAAATTCTTTGCTGGTTTTGAGTCTAAAATAAATGAGATTGCAAAGAGCAAACCAGCCCAGTGGCACTGTGACCCACCACCAACTCTGCAAGTATTCCCCCAACAACTAGTAATGCACATGGCATGGTGGAGGCGTCTGCCTGGAAGATAGCCACTGACTCAGATGACAATGATGGAAAAAATACATTCAAGATATTGGCATCCGAGGCTTGCAGCTGTCAAAGCATAACCAGAGAGAGTGCACAAGTGTTAGGTCCATCGATGGAGCATACTGAGGAGCAGAAAGACAAATCAGAGTACAAATAATGCAACTATCAAGAGAGAGCATGAGACAGACAGAGAAATCGTCCAAGTGCCAATGTTGTACTCTGATTTCACTTGCATTGCTATGTAAAAATGACAATCAAACTGGTAATCTTAACCTTTGTGCATGTGTATTCAATACAGACAAGTGTACATCTACTGAAAGGTCTTAGAATAAAAGGAAAATAAATGCACTCAAAAGACAGAAAAAAGGAATAATGAAGTGTTTTGCATTTATCAATTATTATTATTATTATTTCTAGAAAACAATGTGTCAATTCTTGTCCCTTTTCCACTTGTTTTTTGTTGCCCTCTTCCAACCCCTATGATCTGTTGTCGTTTCTCATTGTACATCCATTTCATTCAGACTGTAAGGGCCTCAGGGAGGTGACCTTGCACCTCATTCACATTTAATGCACCAAAGACATTAAGTGAATAATAATTAAACAAAAATAATAATAGTTAGAGATGAGCCTGAGCTGTAAAATCTAAGTCCGGATTTTGAACCCCCATCTCAAAGTTCAAGGATGTTTGGATCTGGTGTTCAAATGCACTATAGAGATGTGAGCCAAAAGCAAAATCCATATCAGTGTGCAGTGTCTGATTCCCTCTGAAGTGTGAGGGTATTTGGATGTGGGGGTTTGCTTTAGGCTTCTCTCTTAATAATAAATATAGCAACAATTGAAATCAATGGCACCTAGTGTAACTAAGCCAGGTCGGTATTTGATTCAGCAATCACGATGTTAACTATAAAAGTTGCTTTAACTGATTCTTCCTGTTAGGGAGGGAAATGGTGTACAGACAGAGACTGATAACAACAACAGAAACATTGCTTACTAACTTCCTGCATGTCTCTTTCTCTGACTTTTAAAGATATAGTGCATAATAACTTTACTAGCAGAGAATACTAACTGATAATGTAGCCCAAGCTCCTTTTTTTCCCTCTCTGCACAACATAAGGAAACATTATGTAGATGAGATTATTATAGTATTTGCCCATTTTCCCCAGTGAAAGCTACTGAGACGTAACTGCCTTCATTGCTGGAGACAGAACATTAGACCTTGAAATACAACGGCTGCTCTAGTTGGTTTGTAGTGAGGTCTTGGTGCTTGACATGCAGTATAAGTGAAGATCTCTGATTGATCTTTTGACAATTTATGCAGTTGAGCATAAAAAAATGCATTAAGACAAGAAAGGGCATGAAACGTTGGTAATTAGTTAGAGAAAGCCTGTAATTTATCAACGGAGAATTGGTCTATCAGGAATTTGTGTCAGTCTTCTGTAAATATAAGAAATGGGATAGTGGACTATTAGCACCATTTATAATGGGGGAAATTCATCTCCTTACAACGACCTCAGGCAAAGCTTCCAAATTGCGGATGCACGTGGGTATATAGCTGGAGTGGAAATAGACTCAAGGAAGTTTTGGCAGATGGATGGGGATGGAGATTGAAGATGCATAGTTGGCTCAGATGGGTAGTGGTTGCTACTTCAGTTAGCAGACTAGCACAGACGCTGTGCTACAGCCCCACAACCTGCCTTCTAATTCTTTCAATGATTCCACCACTCAAAATTCTCTTTAGCATCCCACACCAAAACTATCTGCTCAAGTTTTGTGCAGGGAGGGCCGAGTTTCACCCTGTGTCTCTATTTGTAAAACACACAAGCAGGTCCCTTAAAACAAAATGTCATCCTTTTGAAGATTTTGGTGACATCTTTTCTACATATTAAACAAGTGAACCTTGAAATACGGTTTTCATCAGCAAACAAGTCCATCTCCAGGTGATTTAATGCCTGTATGTCCCACTGCCTCTAAAATGTATTGATTACCGTGACCCAAATGTTTTAACATGTTTCTCTTCCCAGATTTGTTTCTTTTATGTTATTTATAAATATGTTCCTCTTACATAGTCACCACACACATATACAACATTACAAAGACCACAAGTCCTTTAACAGTATTCCACCCCCAAAAACAAGCTAAATCCCTAGAGTGTTAGTTTCTAGCCTACAGTTCTCATAAACACCTTCGTTAAAACAGTTTTACATAAATTTAACTTAGGTCTTCCACACAGTCATTTTCAAAGGAGCCATCAGTTGCTATGTAACCACACTAGCTAGGTGACAGTCTTTTAAACATAAAAGATGGGACACTAACTAAGTGCTCTATTTTTTAACTGGGCTATGTTCAAACTTTTAAGTCAGTCTACAGGTCTATGTAAGTCCTTAAAAATGAAAAGTAAAAACATGACCAACCCCAGGAAGAATCTGCCATACCTCAGGAAGGGAAGAGAGGCAGACTTCATGAACAGCCTGGGCATTACAGTGCCTCTATGCCCACTCGTTCTGTGCCTTGTTTGCCCACCAAGGCTGGTGTTTGGCACCTGAGATGTCAGTGAGTGTGCAGTTCCCCACTTTATTGAGATCCTTTACATTGCAATGCTCAGCTCAGCTTTCAATGATTAAAAAAGTCTTGGCCAGGTCCTCTGCTGGTATATATCAACATAGCTCTTTTGCAATCAATGGAGCTGATTCACACAGACTGAGGAGCTGTTTTCTGTTGTTAGAAAAGTGGAACTAATCAGTAAGTGGAGTAAAAAGCTTGTCAGGGTGATGGTTATTAAAAATGATGGTTTATACACAGTCCCCTCAGCCAGAGCTGCTGAGAGCACTGAAGTTTAAGAATAAAGCCCATTCTAAAGGTTCCTTGTGTTTTTCAAGAGGGTCCGGATCAATTAAGATGACAGTTAAAATCACTACATACTGACCAAGCTGGGCTGAAACTAATGAATTTGAGGTGAAAGGCTCTGTAGTGCATTACTACTCTCAAGGCATGAAGTAGCCAGCAGAATTCCACTGTGCATTGGTAGTATGCATTTTTCTCAGCAGTGCAGGCATAGGACATTCTGAAATCTCAAATTACGGGCATTCGGCTCCCAAATTATTTAGGTGCTTTTGTCAATCCTACTAGGCACCTAGCTGCATCCTTAGGCACCTAAATGCCTTTGTAAATCGGGCCCTAAGGCGAGCTATTGCCTTTCATTACAGCTGTAACTTACAGACCAGATCCACTTCAGGAACAGTCTGACCAGTACTTACTAGCGCTATTAACGGGATCATTTTACATCTATTATTCCATGGCATTCTGAAGGTTTGGGAATTGCAACATTACTTTGAGAACACAAACTCCTTAAATAAAAAGACATTTACAGATTTTTGAAACAGAAAGAATCAAATTCCCCCACCCCCACCCAATGTTCCCATTATTGTTTACAGCACTTGTTGGAGGCTGACATTGATGGTTGAGGCTATAAGAAATTGGGAGACTATTACAGAAATGTAACCAGCAATCTGAGCTCAAGTTACAAGTTTGATGTAACCTATGACCTGTGACGCCTCCTAGCTTCACTCAACAATGGACCAACTGGACTATATTATCAACACATATTATCAACCCCTTCTAAAATGACAGCATATTTTACTTTGTCCAACATATTTTCAATGAGATAAACACTGTGCAGACATCAGCCACAGTGAATGCGATATGGGCAATTTAATGAAATGGGGAATGCTGTAGAAACTTCAAATGCAAGATTGCTCTGGGGATATTGTATACAAAACAGTGACCTTTACAGCTTAGTATACCCTTTGGTTTGTGAATCTATGTGAACCACAACAAAACAAGAACATCTAAAAATGTGAGTGAGAAAATATGGAGGATTTTTTATGATCTAGTGAATTCTGCCTTTCTTCAGTGAACAACTTTCCTGAACAAAGGGTAAATTCTTGAAAATAATTGTAATGATTTCCATTTCTACCAACCACCTCATATTCACACACATATTATAATTACATTAGGGGATAAGCTGGTCATAGGGTACAAATCTAGCATCTTCAATGTCACTGAGTTTGGCTTCCTACCTGACAATGGAATAGGTATGAATGAACACCCTCTCATTTATACCCTGTTGTGCATTATTGGTTAAGGAAAGATCTCACATTAAATAACAGACTAAACATGAGGCAGGGTGTTTCTTTTTCTTGAAGAGCATGCCAATTATGGCTCATATCTTGCTTAACTTTAAGTCTCATTGACTTGAGCCTTAAAGCTGTCACTAGCAGGGGACTAAATTTTCGCCTGTCCTGAACATCAGGACAGTGTGATTTTGGAGGGATAATTTCACATATGGAGGGGGAAGAGAGAAGGAACTCTTCTCTGGCAGGTTGATTTAAGAAACACACCATGAAAAGACCACAACATTTTAGCCAAGATTCTGCTGTAGCGTCATCCTTTTAGTGAACTGGGGACAGTAGCCTAATAAAAGGGGTAGAAACCAGGCCTTGGAAGGATATTATCCTGTGATCCAATCCAAAGAATAAAAGCTCTATATATTATATTATGAAGCCCCAGTAAGCTTCATAGTGCAGAAGACACTGTGCTTATCATCTATTCCACTCAGTCTCGGGAGAGCATGACCAACTCTCCCCAATACTTGCACCACTATCAGCAGTTAATGCCAGTTCATACAGCAAAACCCTCCACAGCACATGACACAGCGTTTCCCCCTCTGGCTGGCCACACCACTACATTTCAAGCAGAACTCTGGTACTGTTGGCTCTAAGACGCCTAACCCAAGTTATGCACATTAGCTGCTCCTTATGCATCTCCTTCACCACATTGTACATTTGTTCCTTCCCTTGCATTCTGTATAAGCAATTGTCCCTCTTTTCACACAAAGTAAAGAATTAACGTCGAGGTGTTGTTTAACTACAAAAAAATCCTGCTCCTGTCAATTTTTACTGAAAGTTCATAATTTGTGGTCTTAACTTTTAATTGTAATTTAGAGATGTTTATGCTCATGCATAACAAACCTAACCTGAATTTCTTATAATTAGGGCTGTCAAGTGATTAAAAAAATTAATCACAATTAATCACACTGTTAAACAATAACAGAATACCATGTATTTAAATATTTGTGGATGTTTTTTATATTTTCAAATATACTGATTTCAATTATAACACAGAATACAAAATGTACAGTGCTCACTTAATATTTATTTTTGGTTACAAGTATTTGCACTATAAAAAACAAAGAAAATAGTATTTTTCAATTCACTTAATATAAGTACTGTAGTGCAATCTCTTTATCACAAAAGTAGAACTTACCAAAAAAAAAAAAAAAAAAAAAAACTTGCATTCAAAAATAAAACAATGTAAAATTTTAGAGCCTGCAAGTCCACTCAGTCTTACTTCTTGTTAAGCCAATTGCTCAGACAAACAGATTTGTTTACATTTGCAGGAGATAATGCTACCGATTTCCTGTTTACAATGTCACCTGAAAGTGAGAACAGGTGTTCTCATGGCACTATTGTAACTGGCATTGCAAGATATTTATGTGCCAGATGCACTTAAGATTCCCATGTCCCTTCATGCTTCAACCACCATTCCAGAAGACATGCGTCCATGCTGATGACGGGTTCTGCTCAATAGCAATCCAAAGCAGTGTGGACTGATGCATGTTCATTTTCATTATCTGAGTCAGATATCACCATCAGAAGGTTGATTTTCTTTTTTTGATGATTTGGATTCTGTAGTTTCCGCATCAGAGTGTTGCTCTTTTAAGACTTCTGAAAGCAAGTTCCATACCTCGTCCCTCTCAGATTTTGGAAAGCCCTTCAGATTCTTAAACCTTGGTTTGAGTGCTGTTGCTATCTTTAAAAATCTCACATTGGCACCTTCTTTGTGTTTTGTGAAATCTACAGTGAAAGTGTTCTTAAAATGAACATGTCCTGGGTCATCAACTGAGACCGCTATAACAGGAAATATATGGCAGGATACAGGTAAAACAGAGCAGGGGACATACAATTCTCCCCCAAGGCATTCAGTCAGAAATTTAATTAATGTTGTTGTTTTTTTTAAATGAGCATCATCAACATGGAAGCATGTCCTCTGGAATGGTGGCAAAAGCATGAAGGGGCATACAAATGTTCAGTATATCTGGCACATAAATACCTCGCAATGCCGGCTACAAAAGTGCCATGCAAATGTCTGTTCTCACTTTCTGGTGACATAATAAATAAGAAGAGGGCAGCATTATCTCTGTTAAATGTTAACAAACTTGTTTCTCTTAACGATTGGCTGAACAAGAAGTAGGACTGAGTGGACTTGTAGGCTCTGAACTTGTACATTCTTTTCTTTTGGAGTGCAGTCACGTAACAAAAAAATCTACATTTGTAAATTGCACTTTCACGACAGAGATTGCACTACAGTACTTTTATGAGGTGAATTGAAAAATACTATTTCTTTTGTTTATCATTTTTACAGTGCAAATATTGTAAGCCAAAATAATATACACTTTGATTTCAATTAGAACACAGAATATACTATATATGAAAATGTAGAAAAATATCCAAAATATTTAATACATTTCAATTGGTATTAATCAACAGCCCTACTTGTAATAAATGTTTAAAGGCAATGATTTGCTAGTAAATGTATCTTCTGTTTCATAAAGCTAACAAGCTTAGAGATAGCTCTATTAATTTCATTAACATGTGACTCAAGGTTCAGTGATACATTACAATGCTAATTATGGGCCAGGTATTCCAAGGTTCTGAGAATCTTCTGCAAGGTGCTGAGTACTCTCAACTTCTGCTGACCTCAAAATATCCTTTCTATATGAAAGTAGAATACTGATTGCTGCATTTTGTATAGTATTTATTGGTTGTATCTTGTGAAAGTTACAGTATTCATCTTGTCAACTGTAATTTGTAGGTATTGGGCCCTAAATTAGCAAAATTCCTAGCCTACAGCAAATGCAGAGGGAGAGAGAGAGTTTTAAAGTTTGAACACAAATATTTCTAAAAATCCTACCCTCTTGTACAGGCAGCATTACCATTTATCCTCATTAGCGTGTGAGTTATTTCAACACACAGCCCATTTAGAAGCAGATCTCAAGCAACATGGTATCAAATCATGCTGAGATGACTAAAATGGCACTAAAGTGGCAGCCTATGATATCTAAAACATTGTGCAGAGCTGCAAAGCTACATTCATGTAAGCAAAATACTTATCCCCAGCCACAAGAGAAAATGCCACATTATTAATATTTTAACTTTTCTGAGATGTGACACCCTTAACACAAAATGTCCCATATTAAAAAGAGTTCATTAAATACTCTACTGGATTACACAGCCAATGCTCAACCTTCTGTCCTCAATTCATTTGTTTTAGTAACGAGACATTTATCTAAAAGCTATAGTTGAAGATAATGCAGCTTTGCGAATTTACATTAGCTAAGGAACTGGCCTATTGTCACTATCCTCAAGGAAAGCAACAATTTTAAATATATAAAAGAGAGAGAGAATCCAGTGACAGAATCCCTTCAATTTTGCATTACAATATTCTACAATAATGAACTTAAATGGTACTAGCACAGTATAAATTGTAGGGCTGGTTATTGGGCACAGTTTATACAAGTAAACAATTACAATGACTGACGCACACTTTTAAAGAAAAGCTACCCGCTGAACTACACATAAGGACATTTCTTTTTAAAATGAAAGGGGCTTTATAAAACATTTGAAAATCGGTTTTTACAAGCAAATGTGATGTTTAGTGAAGAGACTTGTTTTGCTTTATTCACGTAACCTTTTGTAGAGTCTAATTTAGCTAAGTGACACTAATGGGGAATTTGTTCATTGGTGTGTGTAGGGAATTTCCCATTCCACATGGCCACTTATCGTTAATGGAAGTTACACATTCAGTTCCCAATACACCGCCACTCCTCAAGTTTATCCCCTGCTATCTGTCTTTCTTTTTTGTATTTTTTTTCTATTGAAAAAATAATGTCAGCTTTTCTAAGTAAACAGTAAACTGGACTCTATATGTTAGTTTAGAGCCATAAGTGCTGTAGCTCCAATTCATTACAGAGTCCCAGGAGACCTGGAACGGGCGTTAGGATGACCACTTTCCCAGTCTGACTTGCTGTAATGGTCAAAGAAGAAAGACATTAAACCTATCTTAAAAGTAGCCTTTAATTGCAATTGCATATATCTAATTCAATTTGATTAAACACCACTTAGGGCCAGAACTTAGTGAAGTTAATGAGGGCCAGAACTTAGTGAAGTTAATGAGAGTTTTGCTACCGATTTCAAAAAAGCAGAACTGATCCCTGCAAACTATTTGGCTGGACCTTAAGGACCAAAATCAGGGGTTGTGTGGAGCTGTCTCTTGATATAATAGATGTTGCTCACAAATGCTTAGAAGGACAGAACATTGCTTCCCATTTCTTTTAGCTGTAGAGGAGGCTCATCGCACTTGAACTATGTGAAACTGTTTTAGATTTTATGTATATCTGCAATATTTGTTCATGATGAACAATCCCCTAACCTGACTTAGCTTAGTGTTGAGTCAGGTTCATAAAGGCAAAGTCTCAATTTCCCAAATAAAAGTCCCTAAAATGCATCCTCCAATTGATTTTTTTCATTATTAGTGATATCATTTATATTCCAGTGTGGGTGAAATGAATCCTCTAGAGCCTCTGGGCTATTTAAGCCAGGTGGTGAGGCACACAGTGGGGAAGGAAGTTTGGATGAAGGGCAGGTGGCAACGGTAACTCAGAGCTCCTTGTACACCAGGGAAAGTACTCAGGCCAGCTCCAAATAGGCCTACATGAAAGCAGATGTTCGGGGGGAGGGGGTTGAAAAGAGGGGCCACTTGAGCCATATCAGTAACACAAAACCACATCCAGTGGCGGCACACAACAAGTGCAGTGACTATACATCTTAAAGATAGGGTGGGAACACAGTCTGAAGGCAGTCTGCACCGTAGCCCTCTGGATTGTTTACAGGTTTTAGTTTAGCCCTCAACTCAAGCACACTTCACCATGTAAGGTTCCATAATGTCAATGCTGATCTAATGTGCAGACTCTAGTGGGCCACTAGAGTTTGTTTCACTGGAGTATAGCTTATTCTGGCCAAGCCCCTCTGCCACCAATATGCTAACTATGATGTGGGGAAGCAGGGTAAAAGCTGTTGGCATACAGCCAGAAAAGGAATGTTCAGCAGCCCATGCAGAGGGAATTCTCATCTTTCCTCCTCAGGCAGCATGAGTGTCCCTTAGCACTGCCAGCTTTGACCCTTTACCTAATATTCTAATATGGTTGGATTGATTTATTTTACTGTGAAATGGCAATCTGTGAACGGATAATGACAACCCTTCTGAATATGGTTGTCTCAATAAACATGTAAAGTAAATTATTCCCTGTTAAAAAAAGAAATTTATTTCCCCCTCCAAATGCCTGCAAGCCACCTAACTATGTGACAAGTATCCTATTTGCTAAATTCACAAATTGTTTCCAAGTAACCTATCTGCTTCTCTGAAGAGAAGCCTGAAATACAGCATAAACCCCGGACTATTTAAATTCACCTCAGTCTTAGAAAATTGGCAGGAAATCTATTAAAGCCGCTTACTAGTCTCACCAGGGCGGCAGGACTCCCAGGCTGATTCACAGCCGTTGTTTGGGCTAAAGAAAGAGGTTTCAAAAGTGACAGAAGAAATAAAAAAACAACTTTTTTTAAATTTTTCAGCTGTTTTCCCAACCTGTGGCAGTAAGCGTTATCATCAATTTTGAACAGAGTGTTCTTCCCAACCTTAATTACAGCTTCACTAACCAGCAATGCTCTAATAAACTGCAATGTGCAAAGGCAGGTTAGATGATTATGAATTGATTCCCAAGCCCCAAATGACTTTACTAGCAATATTCTTGTAGAGCTCACTTCACCTACCACTGGGGAGCAGTAATTTCTGGGGTAGAGCATGGCAGCCATTGTAACAATATTGGTAACACTAGAACAGTTTAGGATGACAAGAATAATCCATCGGATTAAAGGAGAAATTGTATTGGCCTCTTTTCTGTAGTTCTCCTTTGTGATCTCTCTACCTCTTTCAACACAATTAATCATGCTCACTCTCTGCCTATGGCTTTTTTGTAGCTCTCTGAGCCTTCGCCTACCTCTTCAAATATTTTTCCATGATTGCCTTCAATGACTCTACTTCTGTTTCCTCTCCCACTCGCTGTCACTAGCCCTCGAGTTTCTATCCTTCATCCCTTCTCCCTCTCTAGTCTATCCCTGTTTCATCATATCTACTATCTGTTATGATCTCTACAATGACGACTCCAGAATCTGTCTTTCTACTCCTGACTTCTCACGCTGTTCAGTGCTTCTCCCCAACACTTCCTTCAGCAAACCCAGCCTCCATCTTAAAGTAAAAATGACGAAAACTCAACTTCTCAAATAACTCTCATTCTTCCCTGTATAAAGCTACACCTGCCTATAGCTCAAAAATGATTTCCACATATTTTATCTTTCCACTGCATGGTCTCTCATCCCAAGCCTCCCCACTAAATAGTCCCTTTGTATTCTACAGGTATAGGGGCCCAGAGGCAGAGGAGCTACTGGAAAGTGCTGTAGATGCTTGAAGAGCTGTGCTGGATTTGGGAAAAAAGTTGATATACCCACTCCAGCTGGCCATTTCACAACTCTTTGTGCTTTGAACCTCTTAACCCCTTCATCCAGGTCTTCCATTTGCTGAGAAGAGACGCATCCCCGGACAGAGATGGTGTCATAACAAAAAGATCAGTGTCCTTTAAAAAGATGGCTGACATGGAAAACAAACAGCAGAGGTACTCAAATGCTAGATAGTCAACACTTCCTACAAGACAGCTGGACAAAAAACCCCAACTGCCTGTGTTTGCAGTAAAATGTTGGAGACTTGGTAGGTCTGCATCTATGCCACACTTTATTCTCATTTTGCTCCAAATTACCTCCCTCTTTACATTTATATTCTGCTTGAAAAAAGCTTCATCCATGAAACCTTTCAACTGTAATCTGGCATCTATAATACAAATAGTTATTAAAAGAAAACCAAATCCTCCACCATGATGACATCATGCCACCATCCTCCGCTTTTTATTGTCTGAAGTGTATTCTCTGAGAATGGGAATTAACATTAGTATATGTTCCATCCAGGCAAAGAGAATTCCTTGATAGCAGAAACTGTGTCTAGCTTTATATTTGTATAATGCTTAGCACAGCCATCTCACAATACCTAACTGTCGCAGACCTAGGGCCTAGTAGAACTCCCACATCCTCCAGGTGCTGACCTTGGCAGTGGGAATTTCATGGTCCAATTGCCCAGGTGTTAAAACTAATGTCTCCCCCAAGCCTCCCTAGCAACTCCTACTAGAATCCCACCAAAGGTGTGAGCCTTCTGGTTTACAGTTTGCCTCTTCAGGGGTACGTGACAGTGAAAGCCAACGCATGCACTTTGCACAGGATTCTAAAACACCACTATTCTTTACTTAGCAGCATGAGTAATACACAGATCTCCACTTTGTCCTTTCTTCAGACAAGGTGGAGGAAGCAGCTTCTCCCAATTTCAGCATACCAATTGTTCAGTCAAAGCAAAGTAGTTAAATTTAACAACTCTCCATTGTTCCTGGTCTGGTAGGTACATTCTGCAGCCAGTGTTAGCAAACGGTGGGTTCTACATCTAAATAAAAGCAATGCCTGATACAACAAATTGTATAATAGTTTTATAACTTCGATGAGACTTCATACGTTGTACAGATAGAGTCCCCTGATCACACTAATTAATAATAATGAACAATACTTTTGAAACAAATACCATAAGATCTTTAGTAACCTGAGGAGGTTAGGACTTCGAGTTTTATGTCTCGTTTAAAAGGCAGATAAGACATTGGAATGGTTATAATATTTAAACTTTTATACTGTACTATTAAAGGTGCCAGGCATTTTACAAAACATAAAAGAAGAACCAATGAAATTACAGTCCTGAAAAATACAGGGAGTCAGACTACGTGACCAATGTCATCTTTAATGCGCCAATATTCTAAGATGCAAAGATACTTATACAATGAGAAATATTATTGAAATATTTTTAATAAAACATGAATGATGTGAGTGTCTATTGACCAACAGTATTACGTCTTCAAAGATGTACCCAATGACCCTTCAGATGTATAATGCACCTACCACATGCACAAATCTTTGCTGAATAGGTTAGATACATACTAAAAAGACATAGCACCACATTTGCAGGGGAATGGCAAGAAGTTGGTTAATGTTGCCCCACACCCCCAAGCTGGTCACATTTCTTTGCAGAGCACCATTAATTTTATTAGAACTCGGCAGGGCCACCGGGCTCTTCCCAAGCAGGGCTCATTTCAGGATTGGGCCAATGAACAGCAATATCTAGACACAAATGATAAATGGAGAGAGCTGAGATGAGATGAGTCTGTCCCCATCCCATCCCATTTTGAAAAGCCCTCTGATAGAGTAAAAATCTGTTCTCATTTCTGAAATCCCTAGATGCACGTCAATTAAGACATACTATTAATATAGACATTTGTATTTGCTACCTTTCATTCTGAATTTGAAAGAGAGATTCAATATTTAATCATTTACCCATAGAAGATTATCTAACTATAATAATATCTCCTATGTGCCGATTTGTTTACAATGAAGAACTCATATTTTTACAGGATGAAATGGTTGCTAGCTTCTGAAAGCAAATACAATTTCTGACTTAATAAAGGAATTATGCATCAATTGGATTTATGAAGGCTGTAAAAAAATTAAGCCCATGAGAACTCAACTTAAAATGGTTCATAAGTGTTTTTCCTACTGCTAAGTTAATGTTTTATGATATTATTATGTGACTTTTTCAGTCCCATTGGAGAATTTTCTTCTATTCTCACTTCTTGAATAAATAGCCTGAAACAATGTACTCTCAAGCTGTTCTGGCTGAAAATCATATCTGCGCCCTGTTGAGAAATATGGCTAGATTATTATTTCTGCCAAATACACATAGATGCTTCCCCAAATATCTTCTAGGGACACTATATCATTAAACAATGTATTTTTAAGCAGTACTGGCTCCCTGGTATTCAAATCATTTTGCCATGTCACTAAACTTTTCAGCAAATGACATTTTCTTAAAAAGACAAAGTAAAAACTAACACATGGAAATGAAGCATCATACACTATCCACATTATGTTTAAGCCTAATCTTTTGTTGAGCACAGTGAACAGTTATCTTCTCTTTCCTTAAAAGGAGATTATATTTTTTTTAAAGCATGGACTAATACAATGGACACCTACCGTGTATGGCTGGTATAATCAGATGGCACTGTTACATACAGTCTTCCCAGGTGTTTTTTCTTAGCATACAAGCAAATGTTGAGTTTTGGGAAGACATAATATGTTGTGGTTGGTTCTGGGTTATGCAAAATACTGTGTAGCAGCATTTTCTGGAGAGGAGGTTGTACTAGCAGCAAGAGGATATTTTTCTGCCTTGATCTCTGAGTCAATTTTTGTGGCAGACATGCTCCCTGAAAACTAGGAATTGGTGCTGGGCTGAAATTTCTAAAAGGCAGGATTGCCCTGCATGCTGTTTGATTTCCACTGTTTTAGGACTGGTGTGCATGTGTAAATAAAACGAGTTACACTCAGAATATACCTAGCTTCTGAATCAGGGATATCTCCTCCACTGGAAGGCAACCTGCAGGGCACTAGATGCCACCAACTATGTGGCAGAGGGATGAAACTGGTGTCAAAACAGGGCATTGGTGTTAGCAGTAGGATCAACACATGACTTGGCACAATTCCAATGCCATGACACAATAACTATAGGTTACACCTGGTCTCAAATGAAAGCCTTCATTCTGAATCCTCAAAAGTCTGAAGATTTTTGGCCCTGACTGTAAATTTGTCCACTGAGGCTTCTATCCTGCACTATTTTGAAGAACTACGATTTCAATTCCCCATCAGAATTGAAATATTGGTTAGAACAAGCTGATCTGATGAGATCACTCATTTAAAAAAGTCATGAGGCTCAGGCATCATCTGGCTGGTCTTGGAAATTTCCTTCATCATCATGCACACACGCATTAGGCAGCAGTGGCAGAGCAAGTTGACAGGAGCACCTGGACTGATGTGAAACGAGAGGGGAGGAGGGAACAGAGGTGGGAAAGAAAACAGATACATTATCAAGACCTGACCATTTTGTTTAGTAGTTCATCTTTCTGCTTTCTCTCTCCTACATATTTTCAATTATAAACTCTTTGGGGGCAGAGATTGTCTCATTTGGTCAATTTGTACAGCATCCAATAGAGGTCAGGTCCTGCTAGAGACATTTGAGTGTTAACACGACATAACTAGATTATAGTAATTCTTACTAATTTTATTGTGCTAACATCATAGACGGAATTTTGTTAGTAATCCACTCACCTGTGAGCCAAGAGAAGATTTTTCCCTATGATTAGTGGGTGAAATCCTGGCTCCATTGAAGCCAATGGGAGTTTTGCCATTGACCTCAGTAAAGCCAGGGTTTCACACAGAATATTCTGCAATGCTTCATTCCAGCACTTTTAGGGGATTATTCCACAGTCTAATAACCCTTACCATTAAGAAAAATTTACCCTCTACTCAAATAGGCACAGAGATTGGAAAAGTCACCAAGGGGAACACAGATGTTAATGAAGACTGAGGTTTCTCTTGCAATTGCCACATTAAATGTTCGTTGAAGATCAAATAGGTAGAAAGAGCTTGCTGCCTGATGAGGAAGAGAGGCATGTTTATGTCTAATACGTTTATATCATTGTTCAGAAGTAGTTTGTTCCGTGTGAAAATATGACCTCGTTAATGCCGTGTCTTTAAATACTTTAATGTTTCATCTGCCCAGGAACAACTTTTATTTAAAGTGAGAAGACAACAATGTACACATTAGCTACTTGTTTGGAATACTTTGCCCCCCCTCAGTACTTTTTTTTTTTTTTGGCATTCTACACCTTTTGTAAGACACGTGTTTGCACTTTTCTTTCTGGTACATTTCCCAAGCTATGCAGCAAATTCCAGGACAACTGCATAGAGCCCACTTTTTAATTCAAATTACACAAAAATTTAATCTTTCCCTATAGTGTTGTAGATCTGTACAATATTAAAATGCTTCTATTGAACTTTGGACACAGAGAAAGGTATTTTCAATTGATATTTTATTAATTTCCTTTAGATAATGATATGCATACAGATTAATACATATTGGGTAAACATTTTTTTTTAAACAGACAATTGAGTTCTAACTACTCTGATAGTATTTGAATCAATGTTTAGAACAAGATGAAGTTAAGCACATCAAAATAAATTATTAGTAAACAACACTGGAGTGTTATACAGCAGTTCTGTTTTACACAAGTGCAACCACACGTATCCATTAATATTAAATTGAAAGCACGAGAAAATAGGTTGGATATATGTATGATCAAAATGTCATCATTAGTTCATCAACAACTGGGAGTGAGATAGTCTCTCCTCTTCCACACGAGGCTCCAGATTCCTAACGATAAACTCCATCCCTATTTTACCTTAGTCCATCTTATGACATTTAGTGCAATAATTTAAGAAAAGGAAAGAGCGTAAAAGAAAATTCTTTAAAGCTGCTGCTATTTAGTAATTAGTAACTGAAGTTCCAGAGGTGTAGCCGTGTTAGTCTGTACCAGCAAAAACAACGAGGAGTCCTTGTGGCACCTTAGAGACTAACACATTTATTTGGGCATAAGCTTTCGTGAGCTTATCACATCAGATGAAGTGGGTTATAGCCCATGAAAGCTTATGCCCAAATAAATGTGTTAGTCTCTAAGGTGCCACAAGGACTCCTCGATGTTTTAACTGAAGTTCCTTAGCTATGGTATGCACTTTTCTCAGAAAACAACCCCACTGAAAGCAATAGAAATTTTGTCCGAGTAACTAAAGAGTAAGAAGTGTTGAAGAATACTCTTCAGCAGCAAATAGGAGCTCAGCTATATTTGCCTCCTTCATTCTGCTTAAGAGATGTTTGAAGTGGAAATTTCATAGCTTAGTATGATACATAATAAAAAAATGATCATCCTAATTTTTTGGGAAAAGAGATAATGATAAAAAGAAAATGGAAGAATTTTAATACAGAAAAGAGAGTCACTGTGCTGATTTGGGGAATCTGTTTAATTTATTAATTCTATATTGATACAGTATTATGAAATTATTACTATGAAAATTGCTGTATCATTGAATGCCTCTGCATAAATGTATCCACTATGGGCTTGCAAGACCTATACCATCTATCCCCCAGACTAGGGATAATCGAATGTAAGTAACCTTAACAACTGTATTCTGACTACACAAAATGAGATGTAGATGACAAAGCAGTGGTTTAAAAAGGATTGATGGGGGAAGGTTGGGGAGAGGGACACAGGATGGGAAAAGGGGCAGACATACTTTCATAACAGGGGAGGGAAGAGGGCGGGGCCTGGTTTAACTGCAGGACTGGCCAAATTCCAAGCAAGTTGACCCAGAGAGAGAACAACTCTGTGGTTCAGAAGAAAAGCCATGATCTGCAGCAGAAAGGTCCTGGACGTCCCCAGAGGACCGTGACCCAAAGCATGCTCCAGTCTGCTTAGGAAACTCAGGCATGGAAATGCATGAAGGGTTTATTATTTTTGTACAGATCGGTGTATTTCTCATGCTAAGTCAAGATCAATGGTGTTTTATAATCATTTCTAAAGTCTGTCCCTATCACATGCTCCTGAAGAGATAAACTGTAAGCCCAGAACACCCACACACAAGAGTCTGAGGGGTCAGCACTGGCTCCAGAGAATAGGCAGCTGGAACACAGGATTTCAGACAGGGGTACTAGACAGAGGATCTGCTGTGCTCTGAGTGTGAGCTGAGAGGCCCCAAGACTGGGGCAAAGGGAAAACTCATCTAGATCTGTGACAAGCTCAAACAACAGATTTTATGCATAGGATCAAATGCAGACCTGATGTAAGTGAATGCCACCCCTTTGACTCAATGGAGTTGTACCTACTTATATATCCAGTTTGAATCTCATCCTAAGTTTCACAGTGGTATCAGTGTTTCTGTAACAATGTATCCTTTGACAATACAGTATAAAGGTGGATGTCTATATTGAATATAGATTAATACAGTATCACAAACACAACCAGATGTGCCTTTTTAGAATCTCTCAGTAGTCAAGACATTTGTGCAATAGATTTTTTTCTCTAAAAAACTGCATTTTTGGCAAAAGCAGGTTCTCAAAGTTTCTCAGCCAGATAGTCATTAAAATGAAAAAGATGGATAACAGGGAGCCTTCTTACTTGATAAACCAGTGTTTGTAGGTGCCTGGTTCTCAAATAGATTATTTGGAACATATTTAATTGATGGAAGACAGGATAAATCCAGAAAAGGGATATGAAATCTCACATATCATCTCATTTTTGCAGAACTAAATCCAAAATCATGGTTGACTTAGATTTTGATTTCATTTGATCAGAAATAAAGTTGAGAGCAGGACTGAATAAAAGATTTTGGATTTGTTCCATTTCTATAATTGAAAAATAATTTTTTTGCAAAATATCATCAGCCAAACTTTATTTTTGCAAAACCAAACGAGGGCTGAGAACTGAGAATCATATTTTACAAACTACCAGAAATAAAGGGGATTTGCATGAAAGTGTTTTGTTTGGGCCCATCTCTCACTGGGGTATGGAATGTTAATGAAGCTAATTTGAAAAATTGTACTGACATAAATAAGCAACAGGAGCCTTGGCATAGTGAAAGAATGACATCATCCCAGAAGATTCCTAAGAACTCGATTAGCCTTTAAATTATGGCAGTTGCCTGAGGGGAAGTGAAGCCTGAACAACTGTTACTTGTAACCAGCACAATACATTGTCAAGAGTTTTGAAATAAAATGTAGACTTTTGTTTTCCCCTCACACAACTTGCTGTTTGCATAAATTTCAGAAACACTTTTCAACTATCAGGTATTTAACTTCAGAAATTTTTAAAGAAGGCTTTTAAGCTTAAACCCGCTAAAACTTACTTTTGTTGTAGGTATAAAAGAAGTAGTTTTTTATAAGTACAAAAGAAGTGGGACCCACTCACTTTATTATATCACACTATTTCTAACGGTTTACTTGGAAGGCTCACAAGCTTCAATACTTTTAAAGTCACACTGACCTTTGTACCATTAGGTAGTTTAGATTAACAGTAAAACATTTAACACTCAAAGTTATTCACATGTGGGACAATTACACTGTATCCTTAAAATACCTTATTTTGTATTGATTTCTTATATAATTTTTCAGTTAGTATTTATATTGATTTTCTTATATAGTCTCAGCAGTACATTAGATTTTATTGTTCAGGGGATGGGGCTAGAGGCAGTTTTTGGTGGTTTTTTTTGCATTGTTCTTTAATTATGTTTCGTATTTTAAAATTTTCTAGTATGATTTGAACAGTTTGGCAATATCATAAGAGTATAGTGAATATCTATCTGGGGAAGAGATTTCTGACAGTAGACAGCTATTTAATCTGGCATAAAAAGGCATAATGAGCATCACAACCTGGTTCAGTGCTGCACTGTATGGACACTAGTCTGTTGTGAGTCTATCCAAATTGCAGGGCTACCTAGGTCTAGGCATTTGAATCGCTGTTTCAAGCTTTTGTTTCTAGGGCACATGCCATGGCTCAGACATCTTGAGAACTCTTCTTTAGGATATGGGACTTTGCAGTCCAGCTGCCTCAGACCTCACAAGTCACCCAGTCTCTTATACATGCTCCCTCAGAGCTTCATCTAGCGGTGGGCACTCTGTGGGCTTCTAGTTTAACCCTTAGGGACAACATATCTGGAAAGTAAGGAACACAGGCTTAGGAAAGGATGTTTTTAACCACATTCTCTTTACTTTTTAAAAAGCACTACAGAGTTATAGAAATGTCCCCTCCCTCTTAGCCCCTCATCTGATCTGAACCCTTCTGTGAGCCTGAAGTTGGTTAGTGATAAGTCTGGTCAAAGTACCTACTGCCTTCTCCTTTTCCAGCCTGTCCTGCTTACATGAGGTGATGGTTTGTCCTCTCACTCACAGAAGCCCCCCTCTCAAACAGTCTTTCTCCTTTTGCCATATGCTCAGCTGTGAACCTGCAGATCCACCTCTGCAGAGAATCCTTTTTTCTATGGTTTTGGGCCAGCTGTTGAGACACAATTAAAGTTGATGGCTTCAGATTGCTCTATGATTGCTTCTCAGTAATGGTCTTTCAAAAAGATGGCACTTGCCTTTCCTGGGCAGGTCGGCTATTTTGAAAACAATTCAATAATTTTGTTTGGGGCAAGATTAGATGTGTTCAGCTCATAATACAAAATGGAGGATAAAATACAAAATGGAGTTCACAGGAATATCCCACTCTATCACAATGAGATCCAATGGTAGGAAACTGAAGCTAGATAAAATTGGACTAGAAATTAGATGCGAATTTTTCACAGAAGGTAATTAATCATTGGAACAACTTTCAGTCCTTAAGTCAATGTGGGATATATTTTAAAGATACACGGTAGCTCAAACAGAAGTTATGCGCTTGATGCAGAAATCATTTGATGAGGTTCTTTAATCTATGATATGCAGGAGATCAGGCTTGATGAGCATAATGGTCCCTTTTGGGCCTAGCATCTATTTGGAAATCCAAAATGAACCATGTTACAAAGATGATGACTGTTGCAATGCAATTTACTGTGCCACAGACACCACAAAATTTTTAATTTTTACCTTCAGATATTAGGCCCAAACCTGCTTTCATTGAAGCCAATAGGAATTTTGGGTGCTTTCAGTGGGAGCAGCTTCGTCTAATTGGTACAGATATTTTGTGTCATGTGTATTTTAAAATATGCAGTAAGTATATGGTTAAAACATACATTTTGTTATATTTTTCACATCTTCAATCAGCTTATTTCAGATAATTTTAATAATGGAGATATCCCATCTCCTAGAACTGGAAGGGACCTTGAAAGGTCATCGAGTCCAGCCCCCTGCCTTCACTAGCAGGACCAAGTACTGATTTTGCCCCAGATTCCCAAGTGGCCCCCTCAAGGATTGAACTCACAACCCTGGGTTTAGCAGGCCAATGCTCAAACCACTGAGCTATCCCTCCCCCCATAATTAGGGTGTCTGAGCATAAAATTTACAAAAAAAAAAATCAATACATTGGCTGGAAAATATCTTTCCGTAGATGCCCGAGCCTAAATTAAGACAAAAACACAAACTTTTATGTCTTAAAGTTTAGGCAAAGAACAGTGATTGCTGTCATGCTCTGGTTTACTTGCTTTTGTATAGGACTTCCTGAGTGGAGTCTCTGAAGTGTAAAATAGAAGCTCTGGGGGGAGGGAAGCAAGAGAAATGGTTCCAATTTTATTTTTCCATTTCAGCTGCCCTTGAGAATCTTTAAAGTATGTGTATAAGTGTTTAAAAGAGAGTCTTGTATTATATTTAGCGATCCTCACTTACCCCCCCCTTTTTTTTCTTTCGCAAACTCACTATAGAATTCTGTCTTTTCAGCCTTTTCTCAGGCATAGAGAAGAAACCATCCTTTTCTTTCTTTATTTAGTTTTGTCCTTTGCTCTGATTAAAAGGGCTCCTGTGAGTTGAGTGATACATTGTAGCTGTAGCTCTGCTCAGGTCAAGAAGAAAGACTCCTGTTCCCCACCGAGGGGGGGAAAGGAGTTTAGTTTGATTCCTTTGTAACGTCTCTCTAATCTAATGGCTATTTTACCTGATGATGAAATAGCTTCAGTTTCCTGTCCCCAGTTAGATTTAGGAAGACATGATTTACGCTAGGAAAAATTACCTACTGCTAACAACTAGTGAATTAGTGCAGATCACAGTTTTACTGCAGGCATAATCTAGGATAAAATATCCAGTGGTCAGAGCTAGCTTGAAAGTTGAGAGACCCAATTTCAATTCCCTGCTCTGCCACAGACTTCCTTGGGCCAAGTCACTTAGCTATTCACAAGACTGGCTCCAGGGTTTTTGCCGCCCCAAGTGGTGGGGAAAAAAAGAAAAGAAAAGAAAAAAGCCGTGATCACAATTGCGATCGGCGACACTCTGGCGGTAGCTCCACCACGCTGCTTTCTTCTTCGTCGGGAATTTGGCGGCAGGTGCTTCCCTCCGAGAGGGACCCCCTGCCGAATTGCCGCCAAACAGCCTGACGTGCCGCCCCTTCCCCTTGGCCGCCCCAAGCACCTGCTTGCTGGGCTGGTGCCTGGAGCCGGCCCTAGATATTCAGTGCCTCTGTATCCCATGGGGGTTGTTAGCACTTTCCTAGGTGACAGGGGTGTGGTGAGGATGACTAGATTAAAGATTGTGAGGTGCTCAGATATTTCAGGAATAGGCATCATATAAATATCTAAAATAGATAGATTTTAGTACTGTTTCATTAGCAAGGATTAAAAATGCTCCAAGCAGGATTTATCAAAGGTTCCTGATTTATTAACCAATCAGATTAAATGTACAAGAGATGCTCCTGAGTTGCTGCAACGAAGTTTGTTCACAACTGCTACTTACCTCTGATTTAACCTCCCTCCAGAATGTTAATTTTAAAGGAAATTATCTGACCTTCTGAAACAGTTGTCCATAATGAAGGCATATTGACATTAAGACTTCAATGGGAATTTTCCTGAGGAAAGCCTGCAGGATTGGACCCTCAGGATGTATATAACAATAGAAGCATTGTTTCAGTGAATATCAAAAATTATTGTCATTTAAAGTACATATTAGAATCCATTGGCCTCAGGAAGTATTAACCTCTCCCGTCAATAAATCTTATTATTCCCCTCAACAGAGGTTAATGCCTGCTTCATGTATAGTTTACACAAACTCCTGCTGCAGTAAATCATCAGTCCCTAATCAAAGTTTAAAAAATGCCACTGTTACTTTAAGATGTGTTACTTCACAACTACCTTTGTTTTTTCCACATTATTTTCAGAATTTAAAATTTTTCTAATACCTTATGGCAAAATAATTGCTTGGAACCTTGACTTCCATGCCACTTACAAGGCATAGTGGCATAGAAAACACAACCTATTTTTATACAGATGCTTTTATTTTGATGCAGAACTAATTATATTTCTAGATTAACTTTGCCTTTTAGCATAACTGGTTCTATTTTGCATTGAAGCAGCACACCATCTAGTCTGCCCACAAGTAAAATCTTTTTTTACCTCTTTAGATTTAAAAAGAAGCTGTAAACATGTGCTTTATCCAAACTACCATGTGGGGTGTTAACGTGTTCTGTTTAATCTATTTGTATGCCATGTGACTTGATGGATCTGGTTTAAGACAAACTTATTGCTTCAATTCAGAATATAAGAGATGAAAGCAGGGCCAGCTCCAGGCACCAGCCGACCAAGCATGTGCTTGGTGTGGCACCTGGAGTGGGGCGGCACGGCGCTCCTGCCGAGAGCAGGGCCGTGGCTGGCTCGCCGCCCTCCCACCGGTGCTCTGGCCGCCGGAGAGCGCGGAGCCCCGGCTGGCACTCCGCCCTCCCCTCAGCGGCCAGAGCGCCAGGGAGAGTGGAGCCCCAGCCGGGCTCGCCGCCCTCCGCCCAGCGCTCTGGCCGCCAAGGAGAGCGGATCCCCGGCGGGCTCGCCGCCCTCCCCCCGGTGCAAAAAAGCCAGAGCCGGCCCTGCATGAAAGCTAGCAGGATTTAAAACTGGTGCTAGATCTTCCCACCAGGGCTGGCTCCAGGCACCAGCCCACCAAGAAGTGCTTGGGGCGGCACCCGGAGGGGGGCAGCACGGCACTCCGGCTGAGAGCGGGGCCACGACTGGGCTCGCTGCCCTCCCCGCGGCGCTCTGGCCTCCGGGGAGAGCGGGGCCCCGGCCGGGATCACCGCCCTCCCCCCGGCGCTCTGGCCGCTGGGGAGAGCGGAGCCCCGGCCAGGCTCGCCGCCCTCCCCCCGGTGCCCCAGGGGGACGGCGCCTGGCTTTTTTGCCTGGGGCGGCAAAAAAGCCAGAGTCGGCCCTGCTTCCCACCCCCCACACCCATCCCATCTGTTTTGATTTATACTGATATATTTCACTGTTAAACCAGTCACTTTTGTACTTCTGAACATGGAGCCAAACACGAAGGGAGTATTACAGTGTTGAAAAAAAGTGTCCAACAGAGGGAGGTGAAGTATAAAATGGTCCTATAAAATGTTCCTAAGAGTTGGCATGGGTGTAATTGGAAACAGATGGGGAGGAAGTGGGTTATATTAGGGCTGTGTGGTACAGATTTATGACAATTCTATGTTTGTGTAAGATGATGGAGCAGTGTCCGATGGCTAGTGCGAAACCAACCTGCCCTAGGCTGGTGTCACTCAGATCAGGATTATGTCTATCAATATTTTCAGGAAAACTGCAAAGCTACAGCATAACCCACCCACTGCTTGTCATACACAAGAGAGATTGATATTCCCCAAGGCACAGAGGGAAAAGGAACAGGGCAAATGAACGACCTCAAAACAGTAGCATTGTAAAACCCTAATCTTCTAGAAATCAAGACCGGGGCCGGCTTTAGGGAAAATGGCGCCGAGTGAATTTGCATTTTGACTCCCTTTCTTTGAATTTGAGAACAGCAGCATGGGGTGCAGGGCACGAGGACAACCTCCTGGACCCAGACTCCAGTTGGGCTGCACAGGGACCATACACCCCCAACCACCTAGCAGAAGGACAATAGGTGCGTGGAGTGACCCAGGGGCTGGCCCACTGGGTTTGCAGGGGTGGGCCCTGCTGCCTGTGCCTCCCCGCCAGGCTTGCAGCTCTAGGCAGCATCGCTCACCCCTCACCCAGCTGGCCAGGCGCTCCAGTCCCAGGCTTGCCTGCACTCATCCCCACTCCAGCAGCCCAGGCCCACCAGCTTGCAGCACTTGGATGGCACCCCCAATGACCATGCTGCCCTGGGCAGTCGCCCATGTTGCCCGCCTGTAAGGCGGGCCTGGTCACGATCTCATAAGGCAGAGCCGGAAGCCAGGCCCAAACCTACCAGCCCCTGGACAGAAAATTTAGCAGACAACTTAGAATCAACTTACTATATGACAAACATAAAAGTAACTTTAAACATAGATCAGTCACCTCCGAACAATGATCTCAATAACAATAGGTGCACAAATACACACACTGAGGTTGGTATTTGAACATACCAACAGATATTCAGAAGAGTCCACTGCTGCAGAAACCTATAGACTACATCACCAAAACCACAAAGCTAACCACAATGTTTCATTTGTTACATGCAGAATGAGATGACCTTGGGTGGAAAATATCAAGGCTGGACATAAGCAGGAGAAAATATCAAGGCTGGACATAGCAAACACAAGTCACTGAACTGTATTGAAAATCACTGATGAGTACATGGATACTCTGGAAAAAAACATACCCTATACAATGGTTCCCACTTTGTAGGTTGGGGTTGGAGATTTAAAATATTTGGTTTTATAAACTGGTTACAGCACATGTGCTTTTAATTCTTTCTACGTTAAAATTTCATAAGCACTTTAATGCGGGCTTACTGCAAATTCACGATAGCCACAGTGATCCAATCGACCATGATGACTCTAAAAGCTTTTTTAACCAACTATATAGACTATAAACCAGCTTTGACAAAGGAGTCTTTGGAGACTCTGAAGTACAGTAATGTGCATTTTAAAAGGGTTTGTTGTTAATTCTTTACGACAGTCTGTGAAATTGCATCAAGTTTTTTTGTTTTTTTAAACTCCTGAGTTACCAGAGCTGTGTGAAATGGGGCAAGTTTAGATTTGCAGGGTGAGTTGATGAACTTTCATTGTTGTTTTGGTTTGTGGGTGGCTGGTACCACTTGTGTTTCAGTTTCAAATTCGAACTGTGACCTTTAGGATGTACATTGAGACGCTACAAAATAACAAAGAATACCCAATTTTCAGAGCTGAGCAAACACTTCCTAATGAATAATCTGATGTCTTTTGCCTCTCTTTCTGTTGACAAATTGTCTCTATGCAGCTTATGATTTTCTTTAATGTATTCATTATGCATAATTATTTACTGCTTATAATTCTTGGTCTGTAGATTATTCTTTAGCAGTTCCTTTCAAGAATTCAAAATGTAAGCTGTGCTAATTAGTTCACATGATATTGTTTCTGTTCCCTGATTGGATAAATGTAATTTCATATTCAAGTTTTGGTGCAAATAACCATGTTTAAGAATCAAAATTTGCTTTCTTGAAAGTTCACCTAAAATTTGCTGTTTTTTTCCGAGACAGTATTTGTAGAAAGCAAACAAAAAGAGGAACTTAGTGATTTTTTATTTGAATAATTATTCACAGACTCTTTTTGGGAAGTCTTCTTCCAGCTCTACTAATTAGATCTAAATGAAATAGCCATGCCATATTACAGAATAAGTAATGCGTGTTTCAAAATTCCATAATTAGATATTTAAAGAATAGTCTGAGAGAAACTTCAAAGCAGCTGCAGAGAACTGTCAAGAAAAATGTGTTTTTAAAACATGCTAAATACTTAATTCACAGTACGGCAATGAAGAGGCCAGCACACTCATCAAAACAGCCTGAGGCAACATCTTTATGCAGTCACACGTGCATCTTGTGTCATCTTGCCTAGGCCAACCCAACTATGCTATCTGAAATATGAGCCTAATCAAGGACTGAATAGGGGAAGAATCTAGGTGTACTTTAGGTTGGTCAAGACTTACCATTTGGCTGTGCCTCTAACAGAAACCTCCCAAATGTAAATGAAATTTTGGATGTCACTAGCAACCTTTTCTCTGCTGTTTAACATTTTCCATGCTCAAAGATCACCACAGCAGCTGCTCTCTGGAGTTGCTGGAGTGTTTATAGGTCATAGAAGTAATTTATATAAATATATAAAACTCAAAGCTTCATATAGGCCAGCTGTGCAGCAATTCCAGAAATATTAAGCAGTGAAGAGCTGCAACCTGACTTATACATGCCAAACATAATGCATGCAATCCCCAAAAGGTTAAATGTGTACATCTTCAAACAGCAAGTAATACAAAGCACACAGCTGGCAATATACACTAATGCTAAATAGTAGTCTCTCATGTGAAAAAGAGAATTTTGTGTATTGCATTTAATAAAATGAATTGCGTGTGGGTGACACTCTGTAGTCCTATGTTCGCCCTTTTTACAAGGCTATGATAAATTTTGTACAAAGTGATGCCTTGTGAGGTATCATTTTAAACTCAATATCTGTTGATCATTACTGCATTGTAAAATATGTGTGGAAACATTGTTAAAGTTCTAAGATTCTACTCTCTCACTTTACTGAGACCTGGCTCCAAGTCTAGCAGGCACAAACCAGTTCCTTGGACACAAAAGGCAAATTGACATCTGAGCCAGGTGTCAATATAATCAAATGGATTATCAAAATGATTAAGTGGCCATTCTTCAGCAGCAAGAAGTGTATAAGCGAAAAATCTACATTTTGGTAAAAGAATAGCAGAAAGTTCCTGTGTGAACTGACTTTCTGTCTCCTGAATCTCAGCTGAAGATGATTTTCAAAGAGGAAAATAATTATAAGAAGTGAGAACAGAGGACACAAATTATTTTTTCCCTTTCTCTCCACTCACAGCATCGACAACACCTGACGGGCAAGGAAATTAACACTGAACTGGGGGAGAGGTCTTGACTGAAGGGCATCCAGCCAGCAAGATTGCAAAAGCACATGGTGAGAGAAATTTTAGCTTTGAATTTATTTAACTTTTAAGGTCGATGTTAGTTGCGTTTTTACTTTTTATTTCTTTTTAACCAATTCTGCCTTTTATGCCTCATTACTTGTAGTCATTTTAAAATCTTTCTTTCTGTAGTTAATATACTTGTTTTGTTGTTTTATATAAACCAGTATGTTTGGATTGAAGTGTTTAGGAAACTCTTTTTGAGATACCAGGGTTTGCACATATAATTTTCTATTAATGAAATGACAGACTTTCTATGAGCTTGTATTGTCCAGAAGGAGAGGCAGTACAGGATGTAAATTTCTGGGGACAGGTCTGGGACTGGGAATTTGCTGGTTTTTCCTCTATAGTATAATTCAGGAGTGGCTAGCACTCACCTAACATAGCTGGGAATAATTTACATGCTAGAGGCTGTGTGTGAGCATAAGAACATAAGAACAGCCATACTGGGTCAGACCAAAGATCCATCTAGCCCAGTGTCCTGTCTTCCAACAGTGGCCAATGCCAGGTGCCCCAGAGAGAATGAACAGAACAGGTAATCATCAAGTGATCCATCCCCTGTCACCCATTCCCAGCTTCTGGCAAACAGAGGCTAGGGACACCATCCCTGCCCATCCTGGCTAATAGCCATTGATGGACCTATCCTCCATGAACTTATCTAGCTCTTTTTTGAACCCTGTTATAGTCAGTCAGGAGTGGTTGGTCTCATGGCAAAGCAATATAAAAGGCACCCTAGGATGGAGAACTGAATGGACATAGATGTTCAACAGTCCATATTGTACCCTGGATAATGTCAGTGTCAAAACCATTTCTCACTGAATATTAGGCCACATCTTCAGCTGGTGTAAAACACTAAAGCCAATTTATACTAACTGATTCTTTGCCCCATTGCATCTAAAATGCATTTAAATGCCAAGACCAGGTCTACACTAGGAAAGGGTTGGCTGTTTAGCTATCCCAGCAAATCCTTCTGGTGTAGACACATGTTATACGGGAAAAAAGGTGTTTTTCCCAGTATCGCTCCAGTGATAAAATAAGCCATCCTGGCAAAAGCACTTTTGTTTTTGCTAATATAACTAAGTCTTATACTAGGGGTTTTGAGGTATGAGAATGCTGGGGGGAAAAAAATCACATTCCATCTGACATTGCTATATGGGGGAAAAAAATTCTAATGCATATTTGGCTCATGACCGATTTGTGTGAGGTATATAACTTCTTATTCATCTCTTAGATCCTTTATTTTTGCTGATAGTACCCAAGGCTGATATTCTCAAAGGTCAATGGAGAAGATTTTTCCCCTGAGTCATTATTATTCATTTTAATTTAAAAATCTAGTTCTTTGTAAGAATCTCTAAGGGTGTTTGAAATGTACTAGCAGCATTACAAATACATACAACCTGTTCATAAATGGGATTGGGAAAGGCACCTCAAAGACAAGTGGAAAGGTGAACAGTTGAAATATCTGCCAGAGTCTTGTTTGTTTAAATTAGCAACTGATTACCACTTGCCCAGAAATACTGTTGCAATCAACAGTATCTATCAATGGCTTTTCCTACTGAGCTATCAATCAAATTAATCATCTCTGGTTTTCATTTTAACACCTAGTTCTAATTTCCTATACCTTATGCACTTATCCGATTCATCAATGCATTCCAGCACATGCATAATTCCCATTGAAGTTAATGGGATGGGAGCGTATGATTTAAATTAAACACATGCTTGAAGTTCAGCATTTCCTTAAGTGCTTTACTGAACTGAGGCCCTACTAAGCTTAGAATTGGCCTTAAGGTCGGAAAAATATAAAAGTTCTGAAAATGCACTTCTCAAAGAGACAGTGTGCAATATATTGAAGCTCAGAACTATTCTGCATATTTCAGTACATGAATAACCACGTTTATTTTCCAGACTCTAATATTTTAATCGGAAAACAAGCTTTTAAGCTACACTGAGCTCCTCCTCAGATCAGAGGAAGCTTGTCTCTCTCACCAACAGAAGTTGGGCCAATAAAAGATATTACCTCACCCACCTTATCTCTCTAATATGCTGGAATCAATACACCTACAATACTGCATACATATAGAGTTGATGACATTTGATACATTTCTAGGGATATCCCACACTTTCTGGAAGATTACAAGTGCTCCTAATTGCACAACACTTGGTATTCTATTAAGCCTATTTACACATAACCTCTACCTGCTATAATCAAAATACAAGTGCAGTAGATCGTAGTATCTTTGAGAATAGTTAATATTGCTAGTGTACATTTCCAGAATGCAAGGTATAACAAAGGAGCTCTGTGGAATGCTTCAGATGTGGGTAAAATAGAGAAAAGTGGTGCAACACAGAAAGGAAACAAGGTCAACTGAGATTTTATCAACTCGCGGCCTGATCCTGCAGTCTTTACTCAGACAAATCTTCTATGTGACCGCAGGATCAGATTCTATTAGAACAGGGGGAATAATTAGCTGCATTTGTCTCTGTTCAAAACCAAGTTGTGGTTTTTCTCAAATTTGGTTATTTGAAAATTTACTGGCTGAGTAATTTATTGGTCTGCAGCTTGTTCTCAAGCAGTTCATTGTGAATATTCAATATTCAAGCTATTGTCATTGGACTCAAGTCACATGGTATATTTCTCTACCCCAACTGATGAGCAAAACACTTGGGTCAGGTTTTTGCTGACAGTTGGTTGCAGATTCATGTTTTGTTAATATTCCAATATAGTCACTTAAAAATTTCAGCATTAGTGAACAGTCAATTTAAGTGATACATAGGGACTTGTGCAAAGTGGATTTCACTCCAATCTTTACTTACGGGGAAAGGTTTTATTTTACACATGTACACACAAAAATTATATCTACATATATAGTGTGTGTATGTGCATGAAAGCACATATTTGCATTTGAGTTTCTCAAGTTCTTTCAATCTGAACTGGGAAATGGAAAATGTATTTTAAGAGTCTTTTGATATGTCAAAATTGTCGGAAAGTCCCTAAATTTGTATAGCATTGTTAAGACATTCTTCTATTGATTCTGTGTTATACTTGGCTCCAAGTAATACTTTTACAAAACTTTAAAAACTGGGATAAAACAGTATAAATCATAAACTCTGAATGAATTTTAGAAAACTTAAAAGCCAACCAAAGTCTTTGCATTTAAATTGATTTTTTTAAAGGGATTATTTCCTGAAAAGGCCCTATCTTCATGACCACATTTAGTGACATCGAGCAGGAAGCCATAAAACATGGATAGCCCAGGATGGTATGACATTCATTTACATACAAATGAACTCATTACTATTGAATTTTTATCAGCTGTTGATTCAGAATTAGATTTTTTTTTAATGAATCTACTTAAAACAATATTATGGCCATTCCATTATCAATTTCCTTCATTAATTCATCTTACTAGTTCTCATCTGAATTTCAGTAACTGTCACTCAATATGCAGCATCTGATCAAACCCATCATACACAGCTTTTAATCTACGCTAAGACAATATTTTCAAGTATTAGCACATTGTGATGCCCACTCATGATAAATTTAAGCTATTAAAGTAATTATAATGTATTATATAGTTATATGATAGGCTAATAAAATATGCCTTCATATTAATAGACCCAATATACTACACAACTTCTTGATGAAATATGTGTTCTACTCATTGCTTAAAACAGTGTCAATTTATGGCCAGGTTGTCCAGAAACTTCCTCGTGTGCAGGTTCACTTCGAAGTTGAACTACATGAATGAGGAAGGATTAACGTGTGTCTGCAAGACCTACCCCTTAATCAATGTTCTGGGTCCTTTTGGTTCTAGCAGCATGAGGGCCTGTTCCTCATAGATTACTGATTAATTAATATACTAGATGGCTTTATTCAAGCCCTCATTTGGGGATCTCAGGAGAGCATCAAGAAAGATCTTCCAAAACACAGATTTAAGCAGTTACTAGAAGGTAGGATTTATGGATAGGATCTGGCTGCATTAATGTTACAGGTCACATGCATTTTTTCATAGTACTGTAAACACTGTGACACAAGTACCTTTGTTGAGGGCTGCTCCAGTAAGTATGATCCATCTAGGAGCTCTTCTATGTGCAAGGAGAACATGCCCACCACAGCCAAAACCTCTGATGAGGTTGCAGCATACTCTTCCCTCTGAAGATGGGGGCAGGGAAGGCTGATCAGTGGGATATGTTGATGAAAGTTTCTCCTGTTAAACAGGAAACAAACTGCAACCAGAGCAGAGACCATCTAAATGCAGCAGCCCACACTCATGGACCACGTTCAATAAACCTCATCATAATGTTGCAAGCTGTCTCTCCTGAGAAGGGGCTTTCCTGCAGCTTGAACTTTGGGGACCTACCTGAACCATCCCAGTTCTCAATCACTGGTGTCAGTCACTTTGAGAAGATGACACAAATGATTGCCCTATATTGCATAGCTGAAATGTAATCGACCTCAAACCTTTCATAGCCAGAACAATGCCCTGTTGAAATACTATCCTTACTGCAAGTCAACAAAGTCTTATTGCCAAATCCTGCCAAGACCTGTGATGGGCATAATGAATTGGACAAATCACCAAGAAAACCTTGCTGCTAGTCTGAAACAGTCCAATCTAGTGCTCATTGCAGACTGCAAAATAATTCCAACTAGCTGAGATGATTGATCACCCCACAGTCAATGAACCCTGCCACACCAGGTATGTGGTGTATGAGCAGGAGTGGTAGCTAGTCTTCATTCCTAGAAGGCTCTTAAGTACTAGAGAGCCCTTACTGTGCTGTTGCCTCCTCCTATCTCAAAATGAACCAGTGATGCTAAAAGCAGAATCTATCCCTTAAAGAAAAAAAGATACCACCAAAAATTAACAGCTGCACGCTGAGATCTCTGTCAAGAGAACACAGAAAGTAAACATTAATGGAGAATGACATTTCCCTTGCAATAATCAAAATACATATGCCCAGTAAGGAAAAGAACAAGATAGTGACAGAATTCAATTAATGATTTCCTCTGATAACAGAGTGTAAATCAGGTACAGATCAGGACCATATTTATGGTTGTGCCACAAATCCCGGGGAGCACATTGCACAAGTTAGGCAGCATCGTTGACCCCACTTCATGAGGTAGTAAAAGAACATGAGCAACACATCAATTAATTTCCTACAGTAAATCACACACAGTTTGGTAAAATACCTGCACAGGTTTATGAACGTTCTAGCGTCTGGTGTTTGATGCCTACATTTCATCAGCTGTTGGGAAATGTATCACTTTCCATGTAACCTCCGTAGGAAAAAGAAGGCTGTTAAATTACAATTACAAGAAAAATCAACACTCATTCCATTAAAATTATAAAATTAGCAATATGTGTATCTTTCCTCAATGCTGGGGGGGGAAAAGCAATGTGAGGGGGTGGGGTCAACAATTCTCTGAGATTTGTCAAAGAAGTTATCTATATTTCAGTTAGCAGGAGCCATGTTTACAGAACACAGCACATTTCTCTTCAGTACTACCTGATATCGAAGATGGAAGGTAAGCATTACAGCACCTAGATAGTTGTCAGATGGCACCCTAATGTGGGCATCTATCAGAGTTGCCATTAGGGGGACTGCATATAGAATTTGTTCAGCTGAGGCCGTCTTTATCCTAAAACTGGACTTCCTGAGGCACTAATTTTCATATGTCCATGTCTCTCAGCATTTTATTTTGGTAAGCACTTTCATTGTGTACAACCACGACAGAGGGGTTGGCAAACTGAGTTCAGAAAGCATGAGTTCACATAAGTCGGTTAAATGTTAACTGGTCTGATTTCTATACTGCCTCAGCCATAAGGACTAGAAATATGATTACATCATTTGGAAAAGTTTGGGCACTTTCTATTGATATAATCACCTGCTCAAGGGCTAGAGAGGGTATTTTCTCACAAGCCTGGTAGTGACCAGACATCGTACATAGCTGATTGCTATTCTATAGCCCTCTGTACTTGAAAAGTATAGGACATGTGTCCCTACTTATTAAATCACAGCCACCTTAAATGACACTAACTAGCACTGCCAGAAGAGAAATAAGAGAATGACTGCAAATAAAAACTCGATTACTCTCTCATCCCATAGGCTGTCTACACTACCACCATTGTTTAACTCTGCTCATGAAATGTCTCCCCTGTTGCCCACACCAACGTCACCGCTGATCCGCCACTGGCAGATGTACAAACATTTTGCCAAAAAGCCTAATGTGGACAAGAGAAGGTCCCTCGAGATCTATATTCATACACCCTGCGGGTGCTGCTTAAGGAGCCACTGCCACTCCCTGTGCTACATCACTGTGGATCTACAGAGTATTTCAATCCGCAGGCCTGTCGATATTCCACCGCTGCTAAATATAACAACATACAAAATAATTTTAGTTCACTCAAAGCTCAAAAATGACTAGATTTTGAATCTGTAAAGCCAAAACTGGAAAACAGCCCAACCAAAGGCCCTTTGTACCTAAACCACAAAATTTCAGAAGGATTTAGCAAAATGATTCTGATTTTGAATTTTTTTTTATCATAGCAGACTTTGATTTGTCTAATGAATGAAAGCATATCACCCTATTTGGATATTATTGAAGCTCTATAACACATGCATATGAATTATTAGTAATTTCTAATGTGGGACATTTTAGTTTAAACATTGTAGCATATTACTGTTACCATTATCGTGTGTGTAATTGCAGCCTGTGTTCTGTGTTCATGAGTTTCCTTCCTGCAGAGTTTTTGGAGGAAACAAGCATTAATGAACAAAGCTCTGCTAATTAGCTCGGAGCCTGACTGTCTGATGGGGGCCATCAGTAATGAAAATGAGAAGCAATCAATGAGGGACTTCTGTCTCAACAAAACACTGAAAGAAATTGGCGAGAAGAGTGTAGCAAACCAAAACAGATCTGAAATTATATATATATATATATATATTAAAAAAATCTGCTCCATACACCTTCCAGTTATGCTTATCATCTAAGCTAAAGATGTTATCATATATAAAGATGTTTAATCTTTTTCATAATTCATAATCTTTATATTTTGAATCCATCTCTTTTTTGATACACTGCAGGATACATAATTACTTAATTTTAATGTTTACATTATTAGTAGCCAAGCTGGAAGCCATTCAGGGCAGCATCAGCCTAGAAATACACTAATTTGTAAGTCCATCCTAAACTATGCTGTATTTAAAACATGGTTTATACAAACCTTAAATATTTGGCATTCAACAGATTTTCTTAAATGCATCAAGATAATATGCATAGTTATTAACAGTGATAATGGGTTTGCACATTATTATATTCCAGGGTAGTTATGAGATGATTTGCACACACTTATTGCACACAGACACATTACAAGTTTTTATCCTGATATTAAACTGACATAGTGATGAATCTTCACACCAGCATAATTTGCGGCTGATATAGGAGGAGATGTAGCAAATTGCATATATCAAAATTCCAACTGACTGAATAATTTGAATGAATAAGTAATCGAACCACCTGTTCCATTTCAAACGTCAATCAATTAAATGATTAAAAACCTTGAGAAGGCCAAGAAGCACATAAAGGTGATGCAGCAGGTCAAACAGACCTAATGTAAATGCAGTCAGTCATGCCACTCTTATAACTCATATCTCAAGTTTAAAAACAACAAAGAGTCTGGTGGCACCTTAAAGACTAACAGATTTATTTGGGCATAAGCTTTCGTGAGTAAAAACCTCACTTCTTCGGATGCATAGAGTGAAAGCTACAGATGCAGGCATTATATACTGACACATGGAGAGCAGGGAGTTACTTCACAAGTGGAGAACCAGTGTTGACAAGGCCAATTCAATCAGGGTGGATGTA